>NC_084612.1:23540987-23765987 GCF_033978795.1 Nerophis ophidion | reverse complement strand
AGCGGAGACCTCGGACTGTTGAGCGACTGAATCTCTACATAAAACAAGAATGGGCAAGAATTCCACTTTCAAAGCTTCAACAATTAATTTCTTCTGTTCCCTAATGTTTATTGAATGTTGTTAAAAGAAAAGGTGATGTAACACAGTGGTGAACACTGCTTTCCCAACTACTTTAGCACGTGTTGCAGCCATGAAATTCTAAGTTAATTATTATTTGCAAAAAAAAAGGACGTTTATGAGTCTGAAAATCAAATATGTTATCTTTGTAGTGCATTCAATTGAATATGGGTTGAAAAGGATTTGCAAATCATTGTATTCCGTTTACATTTACATCTAACACAATTTTCCAACTCATACGGAAACGGGGTTTGTATTTACCGTATTTATGTATATATGTGTGTATATGCATGTATATGTGTGTGTGTATATATATGTGTATGTGTATATATATGTGTATGTATATATATATACAGTATGTATGTATATATGTATATATATATGTATATGTATAAGTATGTGTGTATATATATATATATATATATATATATATATATGTATATGTATAAGTATGTGTGTATATATATATATATATATATATATATATATATATGTTTGTGTGTGTGTGTGTGTGTGTGTGTGCATAGCTATATATATATGTGTGTATGTCTGCAATTAAATTTGGTACCTTGTAGAAATATGCTATTGTTGCAAATCATGTTCCTGACCTTCACCACTACAGTTTGGGTTAAAATCATGCGCTATTTTCCTTGGTTTACACATGGACAAATACTGCATCTGCCACCACTTACATCAGGGCAAGAACTTGCTAACTCACATCAGATGTTTTTCAGGGTGAGAGCTTACAGCAGAGTGGATGATGCGGTAAGGTGGGAGGGGGAGGTTAAACTGTGGCAATGGCGACAAAGGAGGAAAATTTGGAGGTAGAGAAGTGAATGCAGTGTTTAGTGAGGAGGCAGGAGACAAAAGGGCAAGATGTGACTGGAGTGCGCAATGCAGGCTGAGTGGTACAGGAGATTTAGCAGAAGTGCGATAGGTCAAAGAGTGGGAGTTTGAGTGCTGACATTTTGCTGATGGAAAAACCATTTGAGTTGGAGAGATCAGTTGTACCCGTTCACCTTCTCCTTAATGTCAAAATTCTCTCACTCTCTTCACCCTTTTTCATTCTACCTTGTAGTACTCGGGGAACACAAATATAAAAGGAATCCTGAAGATGAACGTGCAGCTATAATGTATAAGATATGCAAAACATATAGGTCACTAAAGATGCATGTAAATTCAAAGGTGGAATCAGTGGTCTGCTTGATGTCACACAAGAGACTTTTGTACTGCAAGCTACATCCTTAACGACCAAATTACAACTTTCAAATATTCTCTGATCCAGTGAGGCAGCTTTCATCATTCAGTTTTATGTCATACATTAACGGTTCTGTAACTTTTCTACACCCCTAAAAACATTTAATATGATCTCACATTATAGTCTCACACCCTCTAAAAAAGTAATTTGAAGATGACAAAGGTGAATTCATACCTAATTTAAGCAAATGTTTTGTCTTTTAATACTAAATATTTTCTCTTCTTCTTTTTCTGTGGTGTATTATTTAGTAAGCATGATGTCCTTTTTCTTTTGTGTGTGTGTGTGCATTCAGGTGATGGTGAACACAGCGCCATCCTTCTTAAACGTCTTTTACCGTCTAGTGGCTTCCATCATGCAGGAGGGTCGGCAGAAAGGAGGAGACAGTGATGCAGGTAGATTTAGAATATTACCACTAATAATACTGAGCCTGGCTTGCATGAAATGGCAGTTTTTTTGTTTGAGCAGGGATTTTTTTTCCGGCGCATGTTAACTGTTAGCATACTAGTAGGATGAGTGGAGTGCGTGGGTGTTGGAACGGTTCGAATTGGTTGAGAAATGTGGTATAGGGAGAGGTTTTTATATCGCCCCTTCATTTTTAAAGGACGGAAATTCCTGGTAATTCTGGGTAATCAGGGAATTTTCGGAACCAGGGAGTATGCTGGCTTGAATGTCCAGGATGAGTGGAGTGTGTGGATGTTGGAATGTTTCAAATCAGGTGAGAAATGTTGGATATGCAGTCAATTGTACATTTCCCATTCTTTGGCAATGTCAAATTTTTTTTTCCAGAAAACTGGGAATTTTGTTAAAGGAAAAACCTGTTTTACGTTTTGCTATATGGGAAGAGCAGTGTGCATGGATGGTTGAAAGGTCGGAATCGGGTTTAAAAAATTCTAAGAACTTATAGCTTTGTGGACTACGAATACATCCAGTCATTTCAATGGTAATTTTCTCTAAATTTCGGGAAAACAGGGAATTTTTGAAAATATTGATTCCAGCACAATTGTCCTCGATGATAAATGGGTTGGTGTTGCATTATTCAGAATCGGTTGAAAATTGACATAGCAACGGTTTGAATTGAGAATGGGTATTTCAGAACTCCTGGAAATTGGGGAAAACCAGTAATTTGTACGAAAAGGAAAAAAAGTGATGTTGTATCAACTAAGATGAATGTTTTAAAGGTGGAATGTTCAAAAACGGTTGAAAAATGCGGCCTGAGAAGGCTTTAAAGCAAGTGGTGAAAATAAGCCTTTGGAAAACTGATTTTTTTTTTAACTTTGGAAATGGTAGTTTGATCGTCAAAGTTGAGTGGAGTGTGTGGATAGTGGAACGGTTCAAATCGGTTGAGAAATGTGGGAATTGTGCAAGTTCGAAAAATAGCCCTTTTATTTATAATGAGCAAAGTGTCCCAGAAAACCGGGAATTCTGGGTAATCTGGAATATTTTTTTGATATTCCTGGTCGAGCCGAACATTCTGATATTTGAACAATTCCGAAAGGATGCAAACTGTGGGCTCTGGCCTCCGGCAAACTTTTGTGGCAGAACAATAATAATAGTTTTTTTGGTGTATAATTGTGTAAGTATGAATGCTTGGGCATTCACACAATTATGGAATGAGTATGTACTCAGTGTATACCAGGGGTCTCCAACCTTTTTGAAACCAAGAGCTACTTCTTGGGTACTGATTAATGTGAAGGGGTACCAACCAGTGTGATACACACTTAAATACATTGCCAGAAATAGCCAATTTGTTCCATTTACCTTTTAATAAATAAATCTGTATATATATATATATATATACATATATATATATATATATATATATATATATATATATATATATATATATATATATATATATATATATATATATAAAAAAAGGATATTTCTGTCTGTCATTCCGTCGTACATTTTTTTTCCTTTTACGGAAAGTTTTTTGTAGAGAATAAATGATGAAAAAAACACTTAATTGAATGGTTTAAAAGAGGAGGAAACCCGAAAAAAAATGAAAATTTAATTTTGAAACATAGTTTATCTCCAATTTCGACTCTTTAAAATTCAAAATTCAACCGAAAAATAGAAAGAGAAAAACTAGCTAATTCGAATCTTTTTGAAAACATTTAAAAAAGAATTTATGGTGTGTACAAACTCCAAAGAAGAATCTTGATAAAAATCTTAAGACTTATTGAAAATGAGAATGGTATTCATCTCATTATGTGCATCACAACTTACTTAATTTTTTATTCATTATAACTTTATTGAAAATGTATCTGTTTGTGTAACAATTTGAGCACTGGAAGTGAACAAACAAATGGGGAAGAAATTGCCTCGATAAGGTAAAAGGGTAGGATTAAATTACCTCTACTTCTTTCTACTCCTTTTCGCACATGTTGTAATTAGAAACTGAAAATATGTGATGTACCGTAGTGTAGCTGTATGCATGTTCAAAATAGCTTACAACCATAACCAGTTCTTGAAAACTGGAGACACTCGGAATGATGCCACACATTTAGGGATGGAAAAGCTGTGGAACTTGTGTTGGATACATCCACATAAAATTATAAGACACTTTTTTTTTTAACGGAATTCGCGGCCCATCAGTTAACTAGGCCAAATGATGAAAAAGAGAAGACCTAAAATAAGACCATGACAAACACTACTAGTATAACTAAATAAGTAGAACAAATGACTACTGACAGAATCTGAAGTAAACAAGCTACAGCAACACCTTAAATGTTTTTTTCGAAACGAAACTATAAATCCTAAAAAAAAGGAAAAGACTTAAAGGTGAACTGCATTTTTTCTATGTTGCCTATTGTACACAATCATTATGAAAGACATGATGACAGATGGATTTTTATTTTTTAAATGAATTCTAAATATTAAGTGTGAATCAAAGTCTGCTTACAGCGTAGCCAATGGGAGCTCCACTGTTCCGTCCATAAAATCTGATAAATAACCATTCAAAAAGCACCAACAAAACTCAATTTACATTTTGTGATTTTAATATTATGACCAAGTATTAGTCATATTTTATTATAAGCGCTAAAGCAGACAAACTAGAGCGATGTCGTGATCGTTTCAGGGTGTGCCTTGTTTACATCATCGAGTGGCCTGCTGCTCCTCGCTTCCCTGCTTCCTGCAAGTTTATTGTAGATCATAAATGCTTCTCACCTGAAAAAAAATGGCTGAGAATATAATCTGACAAGTTTGGACACTTTGACACCCATTTAAGACCTGGAACTGGCGAGGACGACAAGAAAGCACACACACACACACACACACACACAAAATCCCCCTGCCTTGGAAGACATTCTTCATCTAAAAAAAATTAGATATATAAACATCCTCGCAGTTGGCATCCTAATGACTGCAGAAATTACACATTAAATAAAGTTTTAGTTAAAGTTAAAGTACTACTGATAGTCACACAAACACTAGATGTGGTGAAATTACCATGTGTATTTGTCTCATTCCCTTGTTCCACCACCCCCTGGGAGGTGAGGGAAGTAGTGAGCAGCAGCGGTGGCTGCGCTCGGGAATCATTTTTATGATTCATCCCGTAGTTCCGACCCGTGATGCTGAGTGCCAAGCAGGGAGCTAAAGGGTCCCATTTTTATAGTGTTTGGCATGACTCGGCCGGGGTTTGAACTAAAGTCCTACCGATTTCAGAGAGGACACTCTAACCACAAGGCCACTGAGCTGTGTTTTTAAGGGCTCTTAAGGCAGAATTGAACGGCTTCCATAGGCTCCATTGTAAGCTGACTTTTGATCAAATGTATTTAATTCTTAGAATACATTAAAAAAGAATCCATCCGTCGTCATGTCTTTCATAATGATTGTGAATGATAGACAAAATTCCAAAGAAAAGTGCAGTTCCCCTTTACAAGGGTGCAAATTGTAAATCACAAGTTTGAACCCAAGTTTGAATCAGTGTTCTTTGTTTGCTAATAAGGTTTTTTATATATCAATGCAAGGATCTGCCGATTTCTTTAGTGGTCCAAGTTCTTCTATACAAGAGGGACGATCTAGAGCAGGGGTCTCAAACATGCGGTCCGCGGGCCATTTGCGGCCCACGAAACGTTATTATGCGGCCCGTGCTTTGATATGACAATTTAATGTTGGTGCGGCCCGCGAGTTTAATATGAACGACGCTCTACAGTGTCATACTTGCCCACAGTGTCATACTTGCCCACGTCCCCAACTTTCGCGGGAGACCTCTGAATTTCAGGGCTCCAATTCTCTCAAAGCCCCTGTCGAATTTCACGAGATTAGCAACTTTGAGGGAATTCCATAATGGCACTGACTCTGGTGCCCCCTACACCCTGAACTGACAGCGTGCAAGCCCAGTTGTATGGTGCATCTGGCCATGTGAGACGCACGTCTGTTAATGCAAGACATATTTGCTCAACAGCCATCCAAGTCACGCTGATGGTGGCCGTAAAAAAAACTTTTAACACTGTTACAAATGTGTGCCAGACTGTGAAGCCACACCAAACAAGACTGACAAACACATTTCGGGAGAATATCCACATCGTGACACAACAGAAACACACCAGAAGAATTACCCAGAATTCCATGCAGACCTAACTCTTCCGTGGCGCTACAATATACACACTCCCCTACCACCAAACACCCACCCTCCCTACTTGCGTCGGTTGAGGTGTTGTATATTGTAGCCTTGCAAGGTGTTCTGGGTATTTGTTCTCTTGTGTTTAAGTTGTGTTAGGGTGCGGAAATTCTCCCAAAAAGGGTTTGTCATTCTTGTGTGGTGTGGGTTCAAAGTGTGGCGCATATTTGTAACAGTGTTAAAGTTGTTTGTACGGCACCCTCAGTGTGACCTGTATGGCTGTTGACAAAGTACGTCTTGCAGCCACTGACGTTGTTCTGCACAAGTCTCACACATGTTATAGAGACGCCACATTGATTGTGTGATATAAAAGCGTGCGCGATGACATGTAGTGTAGCAGTAGTTTTTTGGGGGGTGCGCGGACCTCTGGAGGTACTTGAAGGTATGCCAATGGACAAGTGAGATTTAATGAAAACATTCTAAAAAATAGCAATTCATAAATCATTTATACAATATACATACATTTATTAAATTAAACTTTAATGAAGGATGAATGTAAGTTCATAAACTGTGGAAAATAATACAACAATCCAACATTCAGTGTTGACAGCTAGACTTTTTGTGGACATTTTCCATAAATATTGATGTTAAAGATTTCTTTTTTTTGGTGAAGAAATATTTAGAATGAAGTTGATAAATCCAGATGGATCTCTATTACAATCCCAAAAGAGGGCACTTTAAGTTGATTAGATAGATTAGATTAGATAGTACTTTATTCCGTCAGGAGAGTTCCTTCAGGAAAATTTAAATTTTCAGCACAATCCCATTCAAGATCAGACAAACATTACAGGGAGACAGAACAGGATCGCTGACGGGTCTGCCGGCCTCCAGCGCCCCTTACAAAAAAGATGAGATACAGGTAAACAAGGGGGGGGAATGGGAGAAAAAAATAGTAGATTAAAATAAAATAAAATAAAAATCGGTCTTAGCTTGGGCCCTGGAGAGGGGGTGCGGACTGAGGCCAAGGGAAAAAACAACAACTCATAGCCATAGTACACATCCCTCTTACATGTGTGTAAGAGGGAAACATCAAAGAACACAGAGGACATTAAAGACATTAAAGCAGCAGATACAACCAGACACTTCTACATACAGCTATGAATAAAAAGTTAAAGAAACATATCCACTGCGGTGGCCTCTGCGGTGTTCCACGCCATCGTCCGCTAGGGTGGAGGGAGCATGGCCAGAGACAGGAGCAGACTCAACAAAGCAACCAAGACAGCCGACTCCACTCTCGGCCAGTGTCCAGTCCGTATGGATGAGCGAGGATACGTCCAAGGTGACCGAGGTGTCCGACACCTGCTCACCCAGCCATGACACCACGAAGCCTCTCCGTCCCAGCGCTCAGTGCTAGCTCCGCAGCCCTGTCCTCTCATCCGCATCTCCTCCAGTCCCTCCAAACCGACTCCGGTGTGGCAGACACCCGGCAGCTGGTCTCCATGGCCAAAAGGCTCCCGGGAGGCAGATCCAGAAGTCCCCAAAAAAAGCACCACAGAGGTCACGAAAGTGGCACCTCTTGTCACACAGTTCCAAAGGGTCCCGGAAATAAAAGCAAAAAAAATATAATAACACATGAAAACAAGAGGGAAACACAAAAGGATGACACAAGAGCACAGAGCTCCTGCCAACAGCAGCCACTACAGCAGCGCCATCTTGGAAAAATAAAAAAAAATTATGATTACTTCTATGTGTAGAATTTTTTATTTATAATTGAATCACCTGTTTATTTTTCAACAAGTTTTTTTTAGTTATTTTTATACCTTTTTTTCCAAATAGTACAAGAAAGACCACTACAAATGAGCAATATTTTGCACTGTTATACAATTTAATAAATCAGACACTGATGACATAGTGCTGTATTTTACTTCTTTATCTCTTGTTTCCAACCAAAAATGATTTGCTCTGATTAGGGGGTACTTGAATTAAAAAAATGTTCACATGGGGTACATCACTGAAAAAATGTTGAGAACCACTGTTGTAGTGGACGTTAAAGGCAGTGCAGTCACGGTGGCCCCTAATAATGTCGGCCGGGTGAAAATTGGGAAAAAATCGGGAGAATGGTTGCACCGGTAGATTGTCGGGAGGTGCATTGAAATTCAGGAGTCTCCCGGAAAAATGGTGAGGATTGGCAAGTATGTTGCTAGGGCGGGAAAGCCATTCATAGAAGATGAATTCATTAAAAAGTGCATGTTAGATTTTTTTAAGAAATATTTTCTTACGGCCCAGCCTTACCCAGTTTCTGCATCCAGTGGCCCCCAGGTAAATTGAGTTTGAGACCCGTGATCTAGTGTTTTTAGGAATTCGTTGCAAAAATGTGTGACCCATTCCCGGGCCGTATTTGGCCTCCAGGCTGCCAGCTGACTAGCTCTGCTATAAGTCTTAAAGTGACTAAAAACTGCTGACAAACTAGTATAAACATTCCAGGGGAAAGTGTGGTTAACCAAGTTTGCTTTATTAGTATATTTCTTTCCACAAACCCATAATTTGCTACTGTAATTAAACCAATTTGGTCATGACTTTGATTTATGGCTTTGGTTTTGACACTTTTTAGATTGTAATAGTTGTACAGAGTGTTGGTTTTATTTGTTTATAGTTAATGCATTGACAAACGTCGTCATCATGCGTCCCTCCAGGTGATGCTGGAGAAGTCCACCTTGAGTGCTCTCGGCTGGTAAAAAGGATGTACCAATACATTGCTTCCAACTTTGAGGGCTTCACCAGACAGTCAGCCTTCATGGTGGCTCAGTATGTCACAGAGCTGCAAAAGGTACACACACAAACAATATTAGCATTGGAACATAATTTAAACAGGTGATGGAGCAATGGAAACAAACAGAGTCATACGTATGCACTAATCCAAACCCCATTTGTCATTCCTGTCAAGGGTTTATTTTCTGCAGCTGTGAGTAACACACACATATGCGCGCACACACACACATTACTGCGCGCACACACATTAAGCAGCGGGATCTCAGCTGATCGAAAGACTTAACACTTTTGGCTTACAGTAAGATTTAGCACATTTGTGAAGAAGAGTTGTGAATTTTTTTTCCCCATCAAAGGTCATTTGAATTGTTCCCCAAATTTCCACAAACGGGGTTCGTAATTATTCTTACTCCATATGTGCTGGAATTAAGCTTTGAGCTAGATGTTGATTCAAGGCAGTGAGTCACGTCTGGCTCGCGAACATGGCTCCGCTCTACAACCAGACTGTGTTAATGTGACGCCCACTTGACTCAGCGTTTTGCAGAAGCAGAATTAACACATTGAGAAGAGGACACACAGAAACAGATATGTGAATGGATGAGCAGATGGAAAAGACGGGGAAGAGGTGTCTGTTTAAGTCATTTAACAGTCTGATGCGTGCTGGTAATCCATCCATCATCTTCCGCTTGTCCGAGGTCGGGTCGCGGGGGCAACAGCCTAAGCAGGGAAACCCAGACTTCCCTCTCCCCAGCCACTTCGTCTAGCTCTTCCCGGGGGATCCCGAGGCGTTCCCAGGCCAGCCGGGTGACATAGTCTTCCCAACGTGTCCTGGGTCTTCCCCGTGGCCTCCTACCGGTTGGACGGGGGGAAACTCATTTTGGCCGCATGTACCGTGATCTTATCCTTTCGGTCATGACCCAAAGCTCATGACCATAGGTGAGTATGGGAACGTAGATCGACCGGTAAATTGAGAGCTTTGCCTTCCGGCTCAGCTCCTTCTTCACCACAACGGATCGGTACAACGTCCGCATTACTGAAGACGCCGCACCGATCCGCCTGTCGATCTCACGATCCACTCTTCCCTCACTCGTGAACAAGACTCCTACGTACTTGAACTCCTCCACTTGGGGCAGGGTCTCCTCCCCAACCCGGAGATGGCATTCCATCCTTTTCCGGGCGAGAACCATGGACTCGGACTTGGAGGTGCTGATTCTCATTCCGGTCGCTTCACACTCGGCTGCGAACCGATCCAGCGAGAGCTGAAGATCCCGGTCGGATGAAGCCATCAGGACCACATCATCTGCAAAAAGCAGAGACCTAATCCTGCGGTTACCAAACTGGAACGCCTTGACTGCGCCTAGAAATTCTGTCCATAAAAGTTATGAACAGAATCGGTGACAAAGGACAGCCTTGGCGGAGTCCAACCCTCACTGGAAATGTGTTCGACTTACTGCCGGCAATGCGGACCAAGCTCTGGTACTGATCGTACAGGGAGCGGACCGCCACAATAAGACAGTCCGATACCCCATACTCTCTGAGCACTCCCCACAGGACTTCCCGAGGAACACGGTCGAATGCCTTCTCCAAGTCCACAAAGCACATGTAGACTGGTTGGGCAAAATCCCATGCACCCTCAAGAACCCTGCCGAGAGTATAGAGCTGGTCCACAGTTCCACGACCAGGACGAAAACCACAGTGTTCCTCCTGAATCCGAGGTTCGACTATCCGGCGTAGCCTCCTCTCCAGTACACCTGAATAAACCTTACCGGGAAGGCTGAGGAGTGTTATCCCACGATAGTTGGAACACACCCTCCGGTCCCCCTTCTTAAAGAGAGGAACCACCACCCCGGTCTGCCAATCCACAGGTACCGCCCCCGATGTCCACGCGATGCTGCAAAGTCTTGTCAACCAAGACAGCCCCACAGCATCCAGAGCCTTAAGGAACTCCAGGCGGATCTCGTCCACCCCTGGGGCCTTGCCAAGGAGCAGCTTTTTAACTACCTCAGCAACCTCAGCCCCAGAAATAGGAGAGTCCACCACAGATTCCCCAGGCACTGCTTCCTCATAGGAAGACATGTTGGTGGGATTGAGGAGGTATTCGAAGTATTCCTTCCACCTATCCACAACATCCGCAGTTGAGGTCAGCAGAACACCATCCGCACCATACACAGTGTTGATAGTGCACTGCTTCCCCTTCCTGAGGCGGCGGACGGTGGTCCAGAATCGCTTCGAAGCCGTCCGGAAGTCGTTTTCCATGGCTTCCCCGAACTCCTCCCATGTCCGAGTTTTTACCTCCGCGACCGCTGAAGCTGCACACCGCTTGGCCTGTCGGTACCTGTCCACTGCCTCCGGAGTCCTATGAGCCAAAAGGACCCGATAGGACTCCTTCTTCAGCTTGACGGCATCCCTCACCGCTGGTGTCCACCAAGGGGTTTTAGGATTGCCGCCCCGACAGGCACCAACTACCCTGCGGCCACAGCTCCGATCTGCCGCCTCGACAATAGAGGTGCGGAACATGGTCCACTCGGACTCAATGTCCAGCACCTCCCTCGTGACATCGTCAAAGTTCTTCCGGAGGTGCGAATTGTAACTTTCTCTGACAGGAGACTTTGCCAGACGTTCCCAGCAGACCCTCACAATGCGTTTGGGCCTGCCAGGTCTGTCCGGCATCCTCCCCCACCATCGCAGCCAACTCACCACCAGGTGGTGATCGGTAGAAATTTCCGCCCCTCTCTTCACCCGAGTGTCCAAAACATAAGGCCGCAAATCCGATGACACAACTACAAAGTCAATCATGGAACTGCGGCCTAGGGTGTCCTGGTGCCAAGTGCACATATGGGCACCCTTATGTTTGAACATGGTGTTTGTTATGGACAATCCGTGACGAGCACAAAAGTCCAATAACAAAACACCACTCGGGTTCAGATCCGGGCGGCCATTCTTCCCAATCACGCCTCTCCAGGTTTCACTGTCGTTGCCAACGTGAGCGTTGAAGTCTCCCAGTAGGACAAGGGAATCACCCGGGGGAGCACTTTCCAGTACTCCCTCGAGTGTTCCCAAAAAGGGTGGGTACTCTGAACTGCTGTTTGGTGCGTAAGCACAAACAACAGTCAGGACCCGTCCCCCCACCCGAAGGCGGAGGGAGGCTACCCTTTCGTCCGCCGGGTTGAACTCCGATGTACAGGCTTTGAGCCGGGGAGAAACAAGAATTGCCACCCCAGCCCGTCGCCTCTCACTGCCGGCAACGCCAGAGTGGAAGAGGGTCAAATCCCTCTCGAGAGAAGTGGTTCCAGAGCCCTTGCTGTGCGTCGAAGTGAGTCCGACTATATCCAGCCGGAATTTCTCGACTTCGCGCACTAGCTCAGGCTCTTCCCCCCCAGTGACGTGACGTTCCACGTCCCAAGAGCTAGCTTCTATAGCCGAGGATCAGACCGCCAAGTGCTCTGCCTTCGGCTCCCGCCCAGCTCACATTGCACCCGACCTCTATGGCCCCTGCTATGGGTGGTGAGCCCATTGGAGGGGTGACCTACGTTGCCCCTTCGGGCTGTGCCCGGCCGGGCCCCATGGGAACAGGCCCGGCCACCAGGCGTTCGCCATCGTGCCCCACCTTCGGGCCTGGCTCCAGAGGGGGGGCCCCGGTGACCCACGTCCGGGCGAGGAAATCTGGGTCCATGTTTTCTCTTCTTCATAAAGGTCTTCGAGCTGCTCTTTGTCTGATCCCTCACCTAGAACCTGTTTACCTTGGGAGACCCTACCAGGGGGCTTTATGCCCCCGGACAACATAGCTCCTAGGATCATTGGGACACGCAAACTCCTCTACCACGATAAGGTTGAAGCTCAGAGAGGAGGCGTGCTGGTAATGTGATGTTTTAAAAATTAGGATATGGCGGCGCCCGGACGGGCTGCGACACTGCGGAGCTCTTGCTAAAGATGGAACATTTGGCGGAAATGCCGGACAGTTCTGCAGACTTCATGGCTGGCTCGCATCGTGGTCACTCCGTGATCACATACGACCGCCAGACACTTCTGGATATGGACATATCGGGCCGTTTTGGACTGATAGACGCGTGCTTGTTCGACGTGCTAACTAGCATGGGGATACTTCGGCGGCTACATCCAGCGGCCTGTGAAGCAGCGAAGTCTAGTAGCAGCGGGGGCCGTCTACGGAGCAGACGCCAGCGGTGTGATCGGAAACGCGGATGCCGAGCGGGGCTTAAAACAAAGCAGAAGGCTAATCCCCACAGAACACCACTTCCCTCCATCCTGCAGCCGGATTTAAATAAAGGATGCGAGACTACTGGTCTGGGTAAGGAGTCTGTTAGATTAGAACAAGTTTTTTCTGCTTTGAGTGTTTCAGAGTTGGACGTGTGTTTTACCGAGGTGGCTAACTATGATGCGTGCAGTTTATCAAAGCAACAAACAAACAATCGGAAAATCCCCGTTACTGAGGTGGGTAACCATGATGCGTGCAGTTTATCAAAGCAACAATCAAACAATCGGAAAATTCCCGTCGTATCAATTCCTAGATATGGTCGTAATTATACTGAATGCACTGGGCATAATAAACACAACATTATTAATATTGCTATTACGGATAATTTGATCAAAAATTCCCTAAAACAGCCGACTACCTATAATATAGGTTTTTTAAACATAAGATCATTGTCTCCCAAAACGTTGTTAGTTAATGATATTATCAGAGACAACAATCTTAACGTCATTGGTCTCAGCGAAACCTGGCTTACACCAAACGACTTTTTTGCGCTAAATGAGGCATGTCCTCCTAACTTTACACATGCGCATATTGCCCGTCCGCTTAAAAGGGGGGGGGTCGCACTAATATACAACGAAAACTTTAACCTTAGTCCTAACATAAATAATAAATATAAATCGTTTGAGGTGCTTACTATGAAGTCTGTCACACCGCTCCCTCTACACCTGGCTGTTATCTACCGCCCCCCAGGGCCCTATTCGGACTTTATCAATGAATTCTCAGAGTTCGTTGCTGATCTACTGACACACGCCGATAATATAATCATAATGGGGGACTTTAATATCCATATGAATACCCCATCGGACCCACCGTGCGTAGCGCTCCAGACTATAATTGATAGCTGTGGTCTCACACAAATAATAAATGAACCCACGCATCGCAACGGTAATACGATAGACCTAGTGTTTGTCAGGGGTATCACCGTTTCCAAAGTTACGATACTCCCGTACACTAAAGTATTGTCCGATCATTACCTTATAAAATTTGAGGTTCAGACGCATGTTCGTCAAACTAATAATAATAATAACTGCTATAGCAGCCGCAACATTAATACGGCCACAACGACAACTCTTGCTGACCTACTGCCCTCGGTAATGGCACCATTCCCAAAGTATGTGGGCTCTATTGATAACCTCACTAACAACTTCAACGATGCCCTGCGCGAAACCATTGATGACAAAGCACCGCTAAAGTTAAAAAAGGCTCCAAAAAAGCGCACCCCGTGGTGTACAGAAGAAACTAGAGCTCAGAAATTATGTAGAAAGCTGGAACGCAAATGGCGCACGACTAAACTTGAGGTGCACCATCAAGCATGGAGTGATGGTTTAATAACTTATAAACGCATGCTTACCTTAGCTAAAGCTAAATATTACTCAAATCTCATCCACCGTAATAAAAACGATCCTAAATTTTTGTTTAGTACGGTAGCATCGCTAACCCAACAAGGGACCCCCTCCAGTAGCTCCACCCACTCAGCTGATGACTTTATGCAATTCTTTAGTAAGAAAATTGAAGTCATTAGAAAGGAGATTAAAGACAATGCGTCCCAGCTACAACGGGGTTCTATTAACACTGACACGATTCTATATACGGCGGATACTGCCCTCCAAAATAGTTTCTCTCGTTTTGAGGAAATAACATTAGAGGAATTGTTACAACGTGTAAATGGAATAAAACAAACAACATGTTTACTTGAGCCTCTTCCTGGGAAACTGATCAAGGAGCTCTTTGTATTATTAGGTCCATCAGTGCTAAATATTATAAACTTATCACTTTCCTCGGGCACTGTTCCCCTAGCATTCAAAAAAGCGGTTATTCATCTTCTTAAAAAACCTAACCTCGATCCTGACCTCATGGTAAACTACCGACCGGTGTCTCACCTTCCCTTTATTTCAAAAATCCTCGAAAAAATTGTTGCGGAGCAGTTAAATGAACACTTAGCGTCTAACAATCTATGTGAAACCTTTCAATCCGGTTTCAGGGCAAATCATTCGACGGAGACAGCCCTCGCAAAAATGACTAATGATCTATTGCTAACGATGGATTCTGATGCGTCATCTATGTTGCTGCTCCTCGATCTTAGCGCTGCTTTCGATACTGTCGATCATAATATTTTATTGGAACGTATCAAAACACGAATTGGTATGTCCGACTTAGCCCTGTCTTGGTTTAACTCTTATCTTACTGATAGGATGCAGTGTGTCTCCCATAACAATGTGACCTCGGACTACGTTAAGGTAACGTGTGGAGTTCCCCAGGGTTCGGTCCTTGGCCCTGCACTCTTCAGCATCTACATGCTGCCGCTAGGTGACATCATACGCAAATACGGTGTTAGCTTTCACTGTTATGCTGATGACACCCAACTCTACATGCCCCTAAAGCTGACCAACATGCCGGATTGTAGTCAGCTGGAGGCGTGTCTTAATGAAATTAAACAATGGATGTCCGCTAACTTTTTGCAACTCAACGCCAAAAAAACGGAAATGCTGATTATCGGTCCTGCTAGACACCGTACTTTATTTAATAATACAACTCTAACATTTGACAACCAAACAATTAAACAAGGCGACACGGTAAAGAATCTGGGTATTATCTTCGACCCAACTCTCTCCTTTGAGTCACACATTAAAAGCGTTACTAAAACGGCCTTCTTTCATCTCCGCAATATCGCTAAAATTCGCTCCATTCTGTCGCCTAAAGACGCTGAGATCCTTATCCATGCGTTTGTTACGTCTCGTCTCGATTACTGTAACGTATTATTTTCGGGTCTCCCCATGTCTAGCATTAAAAGATTACAGTTGGTACAAAATGCAGCTGCTAGACTTTTGACAACAACAAGAAAGTTTGATCACATTACGCCTGTACTGGCTCACCTGCACTGGCTTCCTGTGCACTTAAGATGTGACTTTAAGGTTTTACTACTTACGTATAAAATACTACACGGTCTAGCTCCATCCTATCTTGCCGATTGTATTGTACCATATGTCCCGGCAAGAAATCTGCATTCAAAGGACTCCGGCTTATTAGTGATTCCCAAAGCCCAAAAAAAGTCTGCGGGCTGTAGAGCTTTTTCATTTCGGGCTCCAGTACTCTGGAATGCCCTCCCGGTAACAGTTCGAGATGCCACCTCAGTAGAAGCATTTAAGTCTCACCTTAAAACTCATTTGTATACTCTAGCCTTTAAATAGACTCCCTTTTTAGACCAGTTGATCTGCCGTTTCTTTTCTTTTTCTTCTATGTCCCACTCTCCTTTGTGGAGGGAGTCCGGTCCGATCCGGTGGCCATGTACTGCTCGCCTGTGTATCGGCTGGGGACATCTCTGCGCTGCTGATCCGCCTCCGCTTGGGATGGTTTCCTGCTGGCTCCGCTGTGAACGGGACTCTCGCTGCTGTGTTGGATCCGCTTTGGACTGGACTCTTGCGACTGTGTTGGATCCATTATGGATTGAACTTTCACAGTATCATGTTAGACCCGCTCGACATCCATTGCTTTGTTCCTCTCCAAGGTTCTCATAGTCATCATTGTCACCGACGTCCCACTGGGTCATTATTGTCACCCATGTCCCACTGGGTGTGAGTTTTCCTTGCCCTTATGTGGGCCTACCGAGGATGTCGTAGTGGTTTGTGCAGCCCTTTGAGACACTAGTGATTTAGGGCTATATAAGTAAACATTGATTGATTGATTGATTATGAAGAAAAGTGTAATTTAGCCTTGTCGACACACACAAAGAAAAAAGCTGGTCTTTCTACCTGTACCTCATAAAAGTCGAATATTTTATTATTTTCTCAAGACAAAATAATGTCGAAATTGAACTTTAGTCAGTGTACAGCTGGTACAGCATTATGCATTAAATTTACACTGGAAAAAGGTTAAAGGAACCACATGTAAAAATATGGCCAGAAATGGTACTGCAATCACACTTAAAATTCTATAGTCTCCTCCCCCTCTACCTGACTGTGGTTGACAGATACACAACCGAATCCAGCTCGATCGACTGGGCTACTCCAAGGAACTTTAAACTTTCACTGCCTCTTAATAGGGGTTGAGGTGCTGGGACCATAATAGCTGAATGGACAAGTGTTTTGTCAATAACAGACCTCTAACAAACACATTTTACACAGAAAGTAAGCCTGCACGTTGGAGTTCAACCCAGTGAACGAAAGGGTAGCCTCCCTCCGCCTTCGGGTGGGGGGACGGGTCCTGACTGTTGTTTGTGCTTACGCACCAAACAGCAGTTCGGAGTACCCGCCCTTTTTGGGTACACTCCAGTACTCCCTCGGGTGATTCCCTTGTCCTACTGGGGGACTTCAAAGCTCATGTTGGCAACGACAGTGAAACCTGGAGAGGTGTGATTGGGAAGAATGGCCGCCCGGATCTGAACCTGAGTGGTGTTTTGTTATTGGACTTTTGTGCTCGTCACGGATTGTCCATAACAAACACCATGTTCAAACATAAGGGTGTCCATATGTGCACTTGGCACCAGGACACCCTATGCTGCAGTTCCATGATCGACTTTGTAGTGGTCATCGGATTTGCGGCCTTATGTTTTGGACACTCGGGTGAAGAGAAGGGCGGAAATTTCTACCGATCACCACTTGGTGGTGAGTTGGCTGCGATGGTGGGGGAGGATGCCGGACTGACCTGGCAGGCCCAAACGCATTGTGAGGGTCTGCTGGGAACGTCTGGCAGAGTCTCCTGTCAGAGAAAGTTACAATTCCCATCTCCGGAAAAACTTCGAACATGTCACGAGGAAGGTGCTGGACATTGAGTCCGAATGGACCATGTTCCGCACCTCTATTGTCGAGGCGGCTGATCGGAGCTGTGGCCGCAAGGTAGTTGGTGCCTGTCGGGGCGGCAATCCTAAAACCCCTTGGTGGACACCAGCGGTGAGGGATGCCGTCAAGCTGAAGGAGTCCTATCGGGTCCTTTTGGCTCATAGGACTCCGGAGGCAGTGGACAGGTAGCGACAGGCCAAGCGGTGTGCGGCTTCAGCGGTCGCTGAGGCAAAAACTCGGACATGGGAGGAGTTCGGGGAAGCCATGGAAAATGACTTCCGGACGGCTTCGAAGCGATTCTGGACCACCGTCCGCTGCCTCAGGAAGGGGAAGCAGTGCACTATCAACACCGTGTATGGGGCGGATGGTTTTCTGCTGACCTCAACTGCGGATGTTGTGGATAGGTGGAAGGAATACTTCGAAGACCTCCTCAATCCCACCAACACGTCTTCCTATGAGGAATCTGTGGTGAACTCTCCTATTTCTGGTGCTGAGGTAGTTAAAAAGCTCCTCGGTGGCAAGGCCCCCTAGTGTGGACGAGACCCTTAAGGCTCTGGATGCTGTGGGGCTGTCTTGGTTGACAAGACTCTGCAGCATCGCGTGGACATTGGGGGCGGGTACCTCTGGATTGGCAGACCGGGGTGGTGGTTCCTCTCTTTAAGAAGGGGGACCGGAGGGTGTGTTCCAACTATCGTGGGATCACACTCCTCAGCCTTCCCGGTAAGGTTTATTCAGGTGTACTGGAGAGGAGGCTACGCCGGATAGTCGAACCTCGGATTCAGGAGGAACAGTATGGTTTTTGTCCTGGTCGTGGAACTGTGGACCAGCTCTATACTCTCGGCAGGGTTCTTGAGGGTGCATGGGATTTTGCCCAACCAGTCTACATGTGCTTTGTGGACTTGGAGAAGGCATTCGACCGTGTCCCTCGGGAAGTCCTGTGGGGAGTGCTCAGAGAGTATGGGGTATCGGACTGTCTTATTGTGGCGGTCCGCTCCCTGTACGATCAGTGCCAGAGCTTGGTCCGCATTGCCGGCAGTAAGTCGAACACATTTCCAGTGAGGGTTGGACTCCGCCAAGGCTGTCCTTTGTCACCGATTCTGTTCATAACTTTTATGGACAGAATTTCTAGGCGCAGTCAAGGCGTTGAGGGGTTCCGGTTTGGTGACCGCAGGATTAGGTCTCTGCTTTTTGCAGATGATGTGGTCCTGATGGCTTCATCTGACCGGGATCTTCAGCTCTCACTGGATCAGTTTGCAGCCGAGTGTGAAGCGACCGGAATGAGAATCAGCACGTCCAAGTCCGAGTCCATGGTTCTCGCCCGGAAAAGGGTGGAGTGCCATCTCCGGGTTGGGGAGGAGACCCTGCCCCAAGTGGAGGAGTTCAAGTACGTAGGAGTCTTGTTCACGAGTGAGGGAAGAGTGGATCGTGAGATCGACAGGCGGATCGGTGCGGCGTCTTCAGTTATGCGGACGTTGTATCGATCCGTTGTGGTGAAGAAGGAGCTGAGCCAGAAGGCAAAGCTCTCAATTTACTGGTCGATCTACGTTCCCATCCTCACCTATGGTCATGACCGAAAGGATAACATCACGGGTATAAGCGGCCGAAATGAGTTTCTCCCGCCGTGTGGCGGGGCTCTCCCTTAGAGATAGGGTGAGAAGCTCTGCCATCCGGGAGGAACTCAAAGTAAAGCCGCTGCTCCTCCACATCGAGAGGAGCCAGATGAGGTGGTTCGGGCATCTGGTCAGGATGCCACCCAAACGCCTCCCTAGGGAGGTGTTTAGGGCACGTCCAACTGGTAGGAGGCCACGGGGAAGACCCAGGACACGTTGGGAAGACTATGTCTCCCGGCTGGCCTGGGAACGCCTCGGGACCCCCCGGGAAGAGCTAGGCGAAGTGGCTGGGGAGAGGGAAGGTTTCCCTGCTTAGGCTGTAGCCCCCGCGACCCAACCTTGGATAAGCGGAAGAAGATGGATGGATGGATGGTTTACATTGGGTTCTGTTATGTCTGGAGAGTCATAAGGCCATACAGATCTTTTTTTTGTTGTTTGTTTTTGTTTTCAATCCTGTTACGTGTCTCTTTCCAGGTTACTCTGCGACCAGACATTAAAATGCACCTGACAGAAGGCATTTACATGATACTGAACATTTGCAAGGAGCCGGATATCAAGTTCCTCAAGGCAGGATTGGGAGGAGGAGTCCGCGAGGTGTTTAATGAGCTCCACAGCAACTACATCAACCATTACAGACCCCAGCGACTAGGAGAGGAGATGTACACTTTGAAATGACAACAGGCGTCTTTTAATATAGGCCAAAGTGACCCATTTCAATGTATGCTTCTATTGATAGCAGATTTTATGTATTACACTGCCATGTTTGTACATGTTGTGCTTTGAAACGGATCATGTAAAAAGGCTTAAGTTGCTACAAAATTGCAAAGAAAAATGATTGAAATCATTATGCACATTGTCTTCCCTGCATTATCCACAGAGGCTTAATAACGTGAATATGGTATGATTTTCTTGCATAAAAAACAGTTATTTAGTGTGTAAAGATTTACTGCAAATATACTTTTCAAACCTTTTGAATTGCATTATTTTATGACAATATTTTTTTACTGCTCATTAGCTAATGGATCAGTAGCAGTGTTTTGGAAATTAATCCATGGGATTAGTACAATCTGTCAATTTTGATTGTCCCACAACCATTTTGCTCTATTTGTTTAATAACACATCTTATTGAAAGATAAATTGATTAAAGCTGAAGCATTTTTGTGCTGTAGTGGCACAATAATTATCGCCTGACTCGCGTCTCACCAACCTCATCAATTTTTAGGATTCCCTGCACCACTGAAAATAATGCCAATGCAGCACTTTTTTGTGTGTGTGTGAGAACAGCCCATATTTTATTCTTACATTAATGCTAAACCCTCTCAAAAGACTCCATAGAGATTATCTGTAATACTGAACTGACCTCTTAAATATATAATAATGAGATTAACTTTGAGGCCTTGTATTCAAAAGGATAACTGTAAAATGTTCAACTCCTGGTAGTGAATCACAGTTATGTGGTAAACGGATATAATAAACCAACTGAGGGGCTTATCTGTGAAGTCGGTAAACGTCAACAAAACTGCATCCACAGCGGTACATCATAGCTATCTATAGTGAAGCATGGCAGAATAAGGATTCATCGGTTTTTATTTCAGCAAGAACTATGAAAAAAAGTCGAGGGCCTTATAAACACTTCTACGTTGAAATAAATTGAGGCCGCATAACAATGAGCCCTGCTGCAACCGACTTATTGTCCAACTTTTATTTGATTTTTCAAATGCTTTAACAGTTCTGTGTTCATCTTCAAAGCAATACAAACAAAAAGAGTGAAATAAAATAAATGCTGAGAGTGCAGTCACTTAGAAAATGTTAGTCTTTTTTTCTAGATTGTTCAGACCTCCACATCTTTGTTTTGTATTTTGATGCATTAGACCATGTCCCCTGTTATATTGACAGTCTTTATAAAGTTTACAAGATTCATATTTTCATTTTTACAAATAACTGATGTGTCGTTGACCCAGACAGTGCAACATGGATAGCTAGCAATCTTTCACTGTCTTTCTCTAATACAGTCAAACACTTAACTGTCCCATTCAATTCCATATGATATACACAAGCTAATTATTGACATGTAGAACCCTGTAACCATTCCTATTTCTGGATGACATGTTTTTTGTTTTTTTACAGCCAAATTGAACCCTTCAGGGGTATTTTGAGACCCTTGTGGTTAATTTTAGGATATTCTGGTAAGAGTGAAGGCAGGAAAGGTTTAACTTTTCAGAATCCGAATAGTTTTTATTGCCATTGTTTAAGAAACTAGTTCACAAACTAGGAATTTTACTTATCGCAATTGTTCAACAAACCACGTATAACACAGAATAATTTGAGCTGTAATTGACCTATCAGATCTTGTTATTGTTCATGTGCCTGATGGCTGGGGAAAAAACTGTTCAAGTGGCAGAAGGTGTGGATCTGGATGGACCATAGTCTGCTACCTAAGGGGTGAGGGGAGAATAGTTTGTGTTCTTTAAGCCACTTCCACTTTTTCTTCATGAACTTGTCTATTGCTCCATCAAATTTTAAAAATTTAACTATCGCAATGATTGTCCACGCTAAAGACACTATTGACACCTATTTTTAGACTGATGCCATTATCTAAAACCAATGATAATGTATTTTTCTTAATGACTTTGATGCCAAAATGAAAGTTGATGTGTTTGATTCTTGGTGCCATGTGACATGCATAAGACATAAGGAAAAGAGAATTGTACTGAATTAAGTCGTTTGATGCGGATGCAATGGACAGAACTATCTAGCCATCCATTTTCTACCACATGTCCCTCTTGGGGTGACTGGACTCTTGAGCCTATCCCAGCTGCACTCAAGCAGAAGGCAGAGTACATCCAAGTCTCCACCTCATCGCAGGGCCACAAGACAACCATTCAAACTCACTTTCACGCAGTAGGGCCAGTTTAGTGTTGCCAATCACCCTATCCCCAGGTGAAAGTCTTTGTAGGTGGAAGAAAGCCCACTCAGTCACAGGAAGAACATGCGAACTCCACTTGGAAAGACAGCGAGCTCGGGAAACAAACCTACGACCTTCTCGTTGTGAGGCACGAGCGCCAATGGAAATTAGTAACATATCGATTTAAATGTGAAAGGTATGCATTCATATGAATATTTACTGACAAACCACACTGTGGCGCTGTTATTAAACCCCATAAATCAGAATGACTTGACATTTTTTGTGTCAAATCACCACAAAATTAAGTACAGACAGGGCCCTGATGAGAACATGCCTCTAAAATTTTAACAGGTTTATCCACCATGAAGCTAAAATGACTTTGCAGGGCTATGGGTGGTAATTGACAACAAATTGATAAAATTAATTAAATTGTTATACAACTTTGGATATGTATGGACATGCACACACATCAGTTACATGGAGTGTCCTAATCCTGAGTATGTACAATATAGAGATATAACAACCTGCTCAGTGGCTTTGCGGTTAGAGTGTCCGCCCTGACATCGGTAGGTCTTGAGTTCAAACCTCGGCCGAGTCATATCAAAGACTATAAAAATGGGACCCATTACCTCCCCACTTGGCACTTAGCATCAAGGGGTTAGAATTGGGGGTTAAATAACCTAAAATGATTCCCGGGCGTGGCCACTGCTGCTGCTCACTGCTACTCTCATCTCCCAGGGGGTGGGACATGGGGATGGGTCAAATGCAGAGGGTAATTTTCACCACACCTAGTGTGAGTGTGTGACTATCATTGTTACTTTTACTTTAACTATCTTAATGCATGTGCATTCAAATCATTAACAGTATTTTAGATAACTGGTACTATTCTGACAAAGATTTAACACAAGTTTGAATTGTGGCACTTATATTGCCATATATCAGCTAATGTGTGGAAGTGTGGGGGAACACATATAAGAGTAACATAAAGGCATTGTATTAACTCCAGAAAAGGATTATTCATAAAGCAGATTATCTGGAACACACTAACATACTATTTATTGATTCTGGTTTATTGAAACTACAGGAGCTACTAACGTTATAGACATTACATGTTATGTTTGAGGCTAAAAGTAAAACATTACCAGCAAATTTACAAGAAATGTTTGTCATCACTTCTGAGAATGAAGAGCAAACATCAGCATTCAAGGAGAACTTTAAAACAAATGTGTATATGTTTATTATTTTACTTTTTTTCTTCTGGTTTTGTATTTTCTTTGTATTATCCCGTTAGGTTTTTATTATTTTTTGTTCGGTTTGTACTTCATGAAGTTTTTGCACTTGTTTCTTTTTTGTGTGTTTTGGTTTGTTTTCGGGCCGCACGGTGGTAGAGGGGTTAGTCCGTCTGCCTCACAATACGAAGGTCCTGACTAGTCCTCAGTTCAATCCCGGACTCGGGATCTTTCTGTGTGGAGTTTGCATGTTCTCCCCGTGACTGCGTGGGTTCCGTCCGGGTACTCCGGCTTCCTCCCACCTCCAAAGACATGCACCTGGGGATAGGTTGATTGGCAACACTGAATTGGCCCTAGTGGGTGAATGTGAGTATGAATGTTGTCTGTCTATTTGTGTTGGCCCTGCGATGAGCTGGCGACTTGTCCAGGGTGTACACCGCCTTCCACCCGAACGCAGCTGAGATAGGCTCCAGCACCCTCCGCCACCCCAAAAGGGACAGGCGGTAGAAAATGGATTGATGGATGGTGTATATCAGCGGTGGTGGTTAAACTATGGAATTCTCTTTACAATGAGATAAAAGATTGTATAAATATATTCCAACTGAAAAAATATATAAACACAGAACAATAAAAAGATATGGACAGCTGCAAATGTTTACTTATTTTACTTGTTTTTTGTCTGGTTTTGTATTTGTTTTGTATCATCCCGTGAGGTGTATATTATTTGTTGTTCGGTTTGTACGTCATTAAGTTTTTGCATTTGGTTTTTTTTTTTCATTATATTTGGATGTATTTGTTTGGTTTGAAGGAGCTGAGCCGGAAAGCAAAGTTCTCAATTTACCGGTCGATCCACGTTCCCATCCTCATCTATCGTCATGAGCTTTGGGTCATGACCGAAAGGATAAGATCACGGGTACAAGCGGCCGAAATGAGTTTCCTCCGCCGGGTGGCGGGGTTCTCCCTTAGAGATAGGGTGAGAAGCTCTGCCATCCGAGAGGAACTCAAAGTAAAGCCGCTGCTCCTTCACATCGAGAGGAGCCAGATGATGTGGCTCGGGCATCTGGTCAGGATGCCACCCGAACCCCTCCCGAAGGGAGGTGTTTAGGGCACGTCCGACCGGTAGGAGGCCACAGGGAAGACCCAGGACACGTTGGGAAGACTATGTCTCCCGGCTGGCCTGGGAACACCTCGGGATCCCCCGGGAAGAGCTAGACAAAGTGGCTGGGGAGAGGAGAGTCTGGGCTTCCCTGCTTAGGCTGCTGCCCCCGCGACCCGACCTCGGATAAGCGGAAGAAGATGGATGGATGGATGTTTGGTTTGTGTGGTTGTGAATCTGGGCCAGGGGTCACCAACGCGGTGCCCGCGGGCACCAGGTAGCCCGTAAGGACCAGATGAGTCGCCCGCTGGCCTGTTCTAAAAATAGCTCAAATAGCAGCACTTACCAGTGAGCTGCCTCTATTTTTTAAATTGTATTTATTTACTAGCAAGCTGGTCTCCCTTTGCTTGACATTATTAATTCTAAGAGAGACAAAACTCAAATAAAATGAGAAAATCCAAGAAAATATTTTAAAGACTTGGTCTTCACTTGTTTAAATAAATTCTTCTTTTTTTTTACACTGCTTCTTATAACTTTCAGAAAGACAATTTTAGAGAAAAAATACAACCTTGAAATGGACTTTAGGATTTTTAAACACATATACCTTTTTGTCTTTTAAATTCCTTCCTCTTCTTTCCTGACAATTTAATTTTTTTTATTGTAAAGAATAATAAATACATTTTAATTTAACTCTTTATTTTAGCTTGTTTTTTTCGACGAAGAATATTTGTGAAATATTTCTTCAAACGTATTATTATTAAAATTTAAAGAAAAATATTCTGGCAAATCTAGAAAATCTGTATAATCAAATTTAAATCTTATTTCAAAGTCTTTTGAATTTCTTGAAAAATTTGGTTTTGGAAAATCTAGAAGAAATAATGATTTGTCTTTGTTAGGAATATAGCTTGGTCCAATTTGTTATATATTCTAACAAAGTGCAGATTGGATTTTAACCTATTTAAAACTAATTTTAATCAGGAAAAATTACTAATGATGTTCCATTAATTATTTTTTTTCGTTAGCTAGTTTTTCTCTTCTTTTTTTTCGGTTGAATTTTGAATTTTAAAGATTCGAAATTGAAGATAAACTATGTTTCAAAATTTAATTTTCTTTTTTTGTGTGTTTTCTTCTTTTTTAAACCGTTCAATTAAGTGTTTTTTCATCATTTATTCTCTACAAAAAAAACTACCGTAAAAGGAAAAAAAATGTACGATGGAATGACAGACAGAAATTGAGCAAATTGGCTATTTCTGGCAATTTATTTAAGTGTGTATCAAACTGGTAGCCTTTCGCATTAATCAGTACCCAAGAAGTTGCTCTTGGTTTCAAAAAGGTTGGTGACCCCTGATCTGGGCTATCCATTAACTACTTATATTGAAGGGGGCAGGAAATATAAGATTTTCTTCATCCTGTTCTTTCTCAAGCATAGGTGTGTTAATATGTGTTTTGTTGTTAGAGTTTGATTGTATATTGATCAAAAATGCACATCAAGGAGATAAATAAAAAAAATAAACGGAAAAATTGTAACCTTGTGATGTAAACGTTTTACATCACACTGCTACAATTCAATTTGTGTCAGAATTTCACCTTATTTTAAATAATAATGATCTGAGTGCATGTTAAAGGCAGAGCTGCTGGGTTCCTCCCATTTAAACCGGTCCTCAGTCGTGTCAGACCCTCTAGTGCCTCTAGCGTACTAGTGTAGTACAGCAACATGCAGCCTGTAGCATGGATAGCAGTTCCCTCCGCTTGCTGCCGATCTATAACTAAACATGTCCAGCAATGACCGGCCTCTCCGTCATTATTTATTTATTTCACTGTCTGCCTTAACGATGCGGCAAGGAACGTTCATCCAGAACGGTGTCATGCGATGTTTTGATTGGATTACAGCGAGTTAGCCTTTGCCCTCTAACCTCTTTGATTTTTGGCTAGCTGCTTCCTGCCCCCCCCCCCCAACCCCCTAGCAAGGAACAGACAGATTCACGGAGCAACTACGCCTGCCGAAGCCGCTCGGCGAAGCGCCCAGTGCGGACACGGGAGGACCGGGACGAGCCTCCACCAGTGAACTCGGAGCAGAGCTTAGCTGAGCCGAGCCACCGAACAGTCGGCGGGCGAACAAGACACGGCGAGAAAAAGAGAACCATGCGGAGGAAATCGAGGATATTGTTATGTTTTGCGGTGCTGTGGGTGCTGGGGATAGCCTACTACTTCTACTCCGGGACGGCGTTGGGGCGAAAGGTAAGACTGGCTTCTTTTTTTTTTTAACTCACCGCTCTGCGCCGGTGTTCTTCCAGGGGACAAAGAGTCGATGGAGTGGCGGACGCGATGCCTCTCTCCCGCTTTTAGGCGTGGAGGCCCCGGTAGTTGCCATAGAGAAAGCGTACATTTGGTTCCAATAGTTGGGTGGGGGGAGACAGTGTCTCGGAACTGGCCGGTGAACTTGCACCGACCTCCCGCTGGTTATACTGCCAGTGGCAGCGGGAGGGACTCACGTCAACGCCACGGAGAGTGTCCTCCTGGGCCGGCGAACGTGAGAGCGGAGTAGTCGATGGAGAAGGCGGGTTATTGATTTGAGGCTGCCGGCCTGGATTACAGGGCCGGGGGGGCTCGCCTGCGGTGTGGAGCACGTCAGCACATAAGCATCGAGCAGGAAGTGAAGGCAACACTTAAATGGCGTAAAATAATATTTTACATTTTTTAATCTCCCGTGGATGTATAAACCCCGTTTCCATATGAGTTGGTAAATTGTGTTAGGTGTAAATATAAACGGAATACAATGATTTGCAAATCCTTTTCAACCCGTATTCAGTTGAATACGCTACAAAGACAACATAATTGATGTTCAAACTGCAAATCTTTTTTTTTGCAAATAACCATTAACTTTAGAATTTGATGCCATTAACATGTGACAAAGAAGTTGGGAAAGGTGGCAATAAATACTGATAAAGTTGAGGAATGCTCATCAAACACTTATTGGGGACCTCCCACAAGTGTGCAGGCCAATTGGGAACAAGTTGGTGCCATGATTGGGTATAAAAGCAGCTTCTATGAAATGCTAAGTAATTCACAAACAAGGATGGGGTGAGGGTCACCACTTGTCAAACAGTTTTAGAACAACATTTCTCAACGAACTATTGCAAGGAATTTAGGGATTTTACCATTTACGGTCCGTAAAATCAACAAAAGGTTCAGAGAATCTGGAAAAATCACTGCACGTAAGCGAAGATATTACGGACTTTTGACCCCTCCGGTGGTACTGCATCAAAAACCGACATCAGTGTTTAAAGGATATCACCACACGGGCTCAGGAACACTTAAGAAAACCACTGTCAGTGACTACAGTTGGTCGCTACATCTGTAAGTGCAAGTTAAAACTACTATGCAAAGCCAAAGCCATTTATTAACGACACCCAGAAACGCCGCCGGCTTCGCTGGGCCCGAGCTCATCTAAGATGGACTGAGGCAAAGTGGAAAAGTGTTCTGTGGTCTGATGAGTCCACATTTCAAATTATATTTGGAAACTGGACGTGGTGTCCTCCAGAACAAAGAGGAAAATAACCATCTGGATTGTTATAGGCACAAAGTTCAAAAGCCAGCATCTGTGATGGTATGGGGGAGCATTAATGCCCAAGGCATGGGTAACTTACACATCTGTGAAGGCACCATTAATGCTGAATGGTCCATACAGGTTTTGGAGCAACATATAGATAGTACTTTATTGATTCCTTCAGGAAAATTAAAATTCCAGCAGCAGTGTACAGAGTTGAGATCAATTTAAAAAAAGTTCAAGTAAATAATGGGGGTTTAAATGGAAACAAAATAGAGAAATATTACAATAAGAATACAAAATAAAAAGAAACAATGGGAATAAAAATATAACAGTAAAATAAGAATATAACAAAACAAAGTAGGCAGTAGTGACCATGTTATGAAAACGTATTGATTGCACTGTTATTGTTTTGCATCCCCTGTCATCCTAGTGCAAAACAATGCCAAGCCACGTGTTACAACAGCGTGGCTTCATAGTAAAAGAGTGCGGGTACTTTCCTGGCCCGCCTGCAGTCCAGACCCATCCCCCGTCAAAAATGTGTGGCGCATTATGAAGCGTAAAATACGACAGCAGAGACCCCGGACTGTTGAACGACTGAAGCTCTACATAAAACAAGAATGGGAAAGAATTCCACTTTCAAATCTTCAACAATTAGTTTCCTCAGTTCTCAAATTTTTATTGAGTGTTGTTAAAAGAAAAGGTGATGTAACACAGTGGTGAACATGCCCTTTCCCAACTATTTTGGCACATGTTTCAGCCATGAAATTCAAAGTTAATTATTATTTGCGAAAAAAAAAAAAAAAAAAAGACTTTGAACATCAAATATCTTGTCTTTGTAGTGCATTCAATTGAATATGGGTTGAAAAGGATTTGCAGATCATTGTATTCTGTTTATATTTACATCTAACACAATTTCCCAACTCATATGGAAACGGGGTTTGTAAACTGGGACCATGGTTTTATTTAGTTACGTTAATTTATGTTTGCTTATTGTTGGAGTGTGACAGCTTTTAAAGACCCTGAGAATATACTAAATTAGTGATGGTCAAACTTTTTTCACCAAGCACCAACTCAGAACACACAACATAAAATTACCGTAGCGTAGTAGGCCTAAGTATTCTTTAAAAACAAGACAGAGGTTTTTTTTGACAAGTATGTTTAATATTTTTGGCCACTGAAATATTAAACACAGTTTGAACGGTAACACTGTGATAAATATGACTGAGTTTTGCAGTTTTGTTTCAGTCCCAAGTATTTTTTTGGTTTTGACTACGCCTTACAGTAGTCGGATTGTAACAACCTCTATTGAAGGCTTATAAACCTTCGATAACAGCTTGAGTCACGTCAGTGCAATATTTAATTGAGTGATTTTTTTTTGGCGTTCCACCAGTGGAAGGTGCACCACAGTTTGAGAATCACTGTACTCAATAATTCATGTTGAAGTATTCTTTTAATTTTTTTTATTCTCTCGCGGATATAAACTGGGACCATGTTTTTATTTAGTTACGTTCATTTGTGTTTGCTTATTGTTGGAGTGTGACAGCTTTTAAAAAGACTGACAATATACTAAATTAGTGGTGGTCAAACTTTTTTCACCAAGGCCCACCGCAGAAAACAACATAAAAATACCGTAGCGTAGTAGGCCTAAGTATTCTTTAAAAACAAGATAGAGGTTTTATTCAACAAGTAGATTTTATATTTTTGGCCACTGCAACATTAAACACGGTTTGCATGAAGTCAATCTAGAAAGTAGAGTTTTTTTTATAGTGCCTCTTCACAACAGACGTTATCTCAAGGCAGGTCTAGAATCATACTACAAAACCACACTTTGGCGACAGAGGCAAGTAAAACCTCCCTCTACGAACAAAGATCCCAACAAATTACACCGCTATACTATCAACCCTTGTTAACCAACTCTATTTAACAGCACAGTGCACTGGCCCTTGAACTCACCATCAACAATAAATAATGCCAACAAGAACTACAGCATGTGGACCTAATCAAGGCTACATTAACGTAAGCCATCATTACACTTGGACAAGAACAGGTGGAGGTTGTCATGCAATATGCTAATCTGTTCATTAGGAGCAATTAAAGGTTTCCTACTTGAAGCAGTCACTTACAAACTGCATCCTGGTTAATGGTTGGCCACTTTATCTGTAAGCTGATGCAAAACTCTAAACAGGAGGCCTTCAAAATTGTGACTCACTGAGCTTTATCTCAGATTATATCACATTTATAGCCCGCACTCCCTCTGAAAAACTGATTTTCTGGAGCATATTTTGCGGAGTTCCCCGGTCACACCCAACTCTCTTCACTGGACAAACTAAATATCAATTAATTTTTATTGTGAAAATTAATGTTATTTTAGCTGGTTTAGAAAAACAAGATGGTTTTCTAATTTTTTTTTTCAATCTTCTGCGATTCCCCTATAATAAATAATTTAATAATTTATGTTGTCCCATATAGGGTTGCAAAGGGGTGGAAAGTTTCCGGTAAATTTTTGGAAACTTTCTGGAAATTTCCCACAGGAAGTTAAGGTCGGGAAGTTTGGAAATATTGACCATTTTTGATTATTCAAAGTTGGACACCGTCCATGGGAATATATGGGAATGAATGGGGAATTTCAAATATGATATATTATTGGGCACTTGTCTATATGCTGCTGCATCTTTGTGGCATTTTTGACATAGCTCTTTGTACAATGTTTGCAAATGTACACAGCCTTTCCGCCTACATTGGTTGGGGTGAAATGTCTCCACATATTAGATGGTGTACGTGGCATTATTCTGTTTGTATTTATTTATTCTTGTAAAACACTAATACTCTACCACGCACAGAAACAAGTAATCAACTAAACAATTGGAGTAGTCTTTAAAATTATTTTACTGATGGACAAATTAATAGAAATAGGCTAGATGAATACATGAACACTCAATCAGCATGCTAAATCAAACTATAACCTACATTATTGTATGACAACAGAATGGCTAGCAGAACAGAAGGCCTAGGAAACTAAACATTTTGATTTAATATTTGCAAGTTGAACTCTACAGAACACAAAAAAGGACAATTCTGATCATTAACATTGTCAGCAAAAATTAATGGGATTTAACATAGAGAAAATTAGCATCACGGCTAACGGAGAAATATTTTCGGTTCATTATGAGACTGTGGCGGTACATAAAGCTAGCTAGCTAGAGATATTGGCCCAAAAATCATTTAAGAAGTACAGGAACAGCTAGCTAGCTTGAGTGGAAGTCTGCTGGAGCAGTCTACAGTCATACAGTAACAAACACCCACACTTATATTAAACTTAAGTACCATAGATCAAATATAATTACCCCAGTAATATCATCAAAACTTACCTGACTGGATGAAGTCCTTGGGCTCAAATGCTAGTGTGGCCTCAATAGCCCTGCTACAGTGTATAGCATGCTGGGAATTATCTGTGCATGTGATGGAAGAATGCACTACACAAGAATGCAAACCCAGGTTGAAATTCTACTGAATTTGCATTAAATCAGGTTGTTTTAGCTAATAATCATGCTCCGAGACCTAGTATGTTGCATTCAATGTTTATTCCCATTAATTTCCCATTAATTCACGTTAATTCCCATATATTCCCATTAATTCCCATGGAAAGTTTCCAACTTTGACTATTCCCGGAATTTTGCAACCCTAGTCCCATATCAGGGATATTTGACTAAATTGTTTTGGGGGCCACATTTTCAGAAAGCTGAGGACCAGGGGGATAGATGTTTCCTTTCACTTTTAGTCTTTTGTTGTATATTTCAGCAAATCAGGGTCTTATACAGCGAACATTTCATTTTGTCAGAGTTACAAAAGCGCTTTGCTGTTTTAAGGGGCCTTCTTCAAAAAAGCTAGTCAAAGGTCCCCTCTACTATATTGACACTACAGGGCAAAGTGTACCAAATTGGATTTTTTTCAAAATCCGATTTTTTCAGACTCAGTATAAATGCGCACAGGCCCCAGCGTTGCCCCTATGTGGCCTCAACGTCACTTGCATGCACAGTTAAAAAAAGTGAAACCAAAAGAAGTTAACCGGATTCCGTAAATGAAAAAGGAATTCGCTACTACTAGTACTTTGCAAAATAAAAGTCGCTTGACCTAAAAAAAAATGTGTTTTTTACGTGAAAATAGCTGAAAGTATTATAATGTCAAAATGGATGTATATAATGTAATATCTTTGGGAAGGTTTTGATCTTTCAATGGCTGTTGATTAGAGGAGGCATGGACATCAGCATGGATCTACGTTAGCTTTATTTTTCAACTCACACGAACAACTTACACAATGTAGGTAACATGTAAGCAAATACGCCACAAAATTTGTACATCACAGTTGATCAGATTTGTGGTCCTTCAGCAAATGCTATTTCTTCAGAATCAATATTTTCCGCACTATTGACTAGTGATCACTAGTCAATAGTAATATTGATTTTGAATGTGATGTACAAATGTTGTGGCGTATTTGCTTACATGTGTAAGCTTTTCCGTTTACAATGATGTCACATTTCAAAAGATCAGATTCGTACTACCTCCTGATGTGACCCACATCTAATGCGGAAAAATCCCATTCGAAGCACTTTGTGGTGTTTGGACTGGTAGAAAATATCCGATCTGTGTTACTTGAGTGTAAAAAAATATATATATATTTGGTGTAGTGTAAATGGGGCCTATGACAGCACTTGTGCTTTTTAGAATCTGTTGCAAAAATGTCGGCCTCTCACAAGTTTTTTTAACTGAACTCGCAGGCCACCAGTTGAATTGCACAAAAAAAAAAAAAAAAGAAGAAGAAGAAGACCTAAAATGGAACCCTGAAGAACACTTCTAGTATAACTAAAGAAGTTGAACAAATGACTACTGACTGAATCTGAAGTAAACCAGCTACAGCAAGACCTTAGTTACATAAATCACATTACAAAAACATTTGTAACTGACTTATAGGGATAACTTGAGGAACGCCTCAGTAATATAAATTACAAGTTTGGCGCCTCAGTTTTCCATGTTTACAAGCAAATCTAAAATGCCAATGCAATGATCTGCCAATGTGTTTACAGTGGTCCAAGCTCCGCTATACAATATGAGCACTCTAGTGGTTTTAAGTATTTGCTGCAGAAATGTTTGTCTCACAAGTTTTGAACCAAACTAGGAGCTCACGTGATGTCATTCCTTGACTGGATTTGGCCCCCGGGCCACCAGTTGAATAGTCTGCCCTTGTTGATATATTTTAAATTGGAAGTAAACAATCTTCAAGTGTGGAACAAAGCCGGATTTCATGCATGCATGCATGCGTGTGTGTGTGTGTGTGTGTGTGTGTGTGTGTGTGTGTGTGTGCATGCTCCACATGGGTGGTTATATGCACAGTACTATATTTGTGTGTGTGAGAACATTCTGTGTCTATTTCACCTGCCTTTTTACCAGCTCCTATCAGCCTCTCTGTGTTTGCATCGCTCTGTTTAGTCACATTTAGGCCTTTTTACTTTTCCATTAGGCTGATAGCAGAGTGTATATGTGTGTGTTTCATTTTTTTTTTCAAGCTTGCAGTTATTAGAATATAATTGGGAGATAGATTCGGTTAATTACTAACTGAAGCCAAGTTGAGTAGTAACCAGCATATAATTTGAGACTTGACCCTCTTAGAAGTTGGTACTGCTTTCTAAGATTACACTCGATATTGTCATATTGCCACAACCACTGATGAGTAAACAATTTTGAGTTTCTAGTCCAGTAGCTTAATAGTTGTCAACGTTGTTATCATTGTGCTTACTATGTGTGGCCTGTACACCAAGGGAGCCTGATGTCACATTCATAACTGATGAGCACATTTTTGTACTGTTGCTTGTTCCTCCTTGCTAAATTTACTGGCTGGTGTCACATATTTCACTTAGCTCACACAGCAATCGTCATCCTGCCTGTACAGTCTGTGCTGGAGGAAATACAGGCCAGATCAATGCGTGTCTTTCCAAGCCAAACCCTAGCACAAGCAAGACATGAACTTGGTGCACATGCCAATATTTGTCTTTTTCATTTACCTTGTACATAGTGACAACACGAGTCTCAGCTTTATTTGGATCCCGTGATGTCCAATCTGTATTGTATTCTATTTTTTTTTCTCCTTTTATGAAATTAGTAAATACAGTTGCACGTTTAGTCAAATAATGGGACTCTGTCCTTAGTTCGATAATATCCTTATTAAGAACCGTTCAAAATTCCTCCTCTTTGTACACAGTTGTATACAGTTTTTACATAGTTTTCTAAGATACACCTCTTCCATTCCGTGATATTGGACAAACACAGTATGTTTTCTTTTCTGCGAACCCATCAGAACATTGCGTCTCACTGTTGAGTCTACTGTCATGCTGCTAATCAGGACTGCGAGAAGGAAGCCAAGCAACACAACAGGAACAGACTTCTATCATGTCATCAGCCGTTTTGCAAACCAAAAATTGTAATCAGATTTAGTTTTTAATCTTAAGACAAGTTGTTGCAAACATGTGACACATATGTCTCTTTGTGGAAAAAAAGACACACCTCTAAATAGAACAGCTCTAAAGAAGTACAGTTTGGAATTTGGCCATAATATTTAAGACATATAATGCTTTGAGTCACAAAAAACAGTTTATGTTTCGATTTGGGACTGACGCCACATAGGGCTGGACAATATTGACGAATATATCACTATTAATTTTTCATATTATCCAGTCACGATGAATAACATTATCATTTATTTTAAGTTGTTTTTTGACCAGCCAGTTTTAAAAACCAAATTTATTTTTTTACTATTTTGATAGTTGACTAATACAGTTGTTCTCAACCTTTTTTCAGTGATGTACCCCCCTGCGAACATTTTTTAAATTCAAGTCCCCCCTAATCAGAGGAAAGCATTTTTGGTTGAAAAAAAGAGATAAAGAAGTAAAATACAGCACTATGTCATCAGTTTCTGATTTATTAAATTGTATAACAGTACAAACTATTGCTCATTTGTAGTGGTCTTTCTTGAACTATTAGTAAAAAAAATATATACAAAAATAACTAAAAAACTTGTTGAAAAATAAACAAGTGATTCAATTATAAATAAAGATTTCTACACATCGAAGTAATCATCAACTTAAAGTGCCCTCTTTGGGGATTGTAATGGAGATCCATCTGGATTCATGAACTTAATTCTAAACATTTCTTCACAGTAAAAGAAATATTTAAGATAAATATTTATGGAACATGTCCACAAAAAATCGAGCTGTCAACACTATATTGCACTGTTGCATTTCTTATCACAGTTTATGAACTTACATTCATATTTTGTTGAGGTACCATTCAATTAATATATTTATGAAGGATTTTTGAATTATTGCTTTTTTTAGGATATTTGAAACAAATCTCACGTACCCCTTGGCATACCTTCAAGTACCCCCAGGGGTAAGCGTTCCCCAATTTGAGAACCACTGGACAATTAGTCGACTAATCGGGTTATGAACCCAAAACCTATTTAGTGGCTCTGGTTAAGCCATCGGCTTTTTAAATTTAGCTTCAGATATTTTTAGGCATTTGTGCCAACAAACAACATAGATGATTGATTAATTCAGAAATATTCACTTCTCCTGCAACTGTGGTGCTGATGGGGTCCTACAAAAATAAAAATAACTAATATACTTTATTCCATTTAAATGTAACAAACCATAAAGTGCTGATAAAAAATAAAGTATCCAGCATAGAACATGCAAAATAGCAACAATAAGAACAAAACAACACCAAAGCTATCAAGCTTCCTCAAAAAGGAAAGTGCATTTTGTGATGATGATGTATTTAAAAATTTGCACACAAGTATATTATGTACATGTTTCAATCCCAGCTTTATCATTACATCTGTTGCTCGTTGCAGGCGAGTGACCTCATTGCCTCTGTGGCTTGTTTAAATCATAACTTGTTAATAAAAGCTGTATGCACTCCTACATCATCATCCTCATCTACAGCAAAGTATCAATACAGACGTTTGTGGATGCTTGCCTGTGCTCGTCACGGCAGGAGCCCTCATGGCGTGCTGGATGGAGTAAGTCATAACAACCCAGCAGTTCAATATTGTGATGAGAAAATACAGTTGCAAAATAAGCCTGCTAGCACAACCAATATGGGCAGCTAACTAAATAGAGCTATCACTGAATCGATAAAAGGCGGTGATGAAGGTCAGAATGGAAGAGGATGATAAGGATGGCGTAAGAGTGAAGGGAGGGGAAAGCAGTGCATGGGAACAGAGACGGACAGGACAATAGCATGAGTGTGTGCGTGTTGGCCAGTCAAGCACTGTGATGGCATGGGCATCAAATCCAGGTTTTGGTGCTTCTGGCAGTATGGGCAGGGGCCAGGTCCTCCTGGAAGATGAAATCTGCATCTCCACACAGATCCTCAGCAGAAGGAATCATGAAGTCCTCTAAAACATTCTGGTAGACTGATGCGGTGACCTTGGATTTAAGAAAGCACAGTTTACCAACACCTGCTCTGGACATTGCACCCCAAATCATGACCGACTGTGGATATTTCACACTGGATCTGAAGCAGCTTAGGTTCTGATCCTCATTCGTCTTCCTCCAAACGCTTTGACCTTGATTCCCGAATGAAATGTACTTTCATCGGAAAAGAGGACCTTAGACCATTGAACAACAGTCCAGTCCTCCTTCTCCTTGGCCCAGTTCAGACACTTCCTACGTTGGCTCAGGTTCAGAAGCGGTTTGACCCGAAGAACCTGACAGTTGTAGCCCATCTCCCGGATGTGTCTGAATACGGAGGTTTTTGAAGCTCTGACTCCCTCATTCCACTCTTTCTGGATCTCTGCCATATTCATGCATCTTGTCTGTTTGATAATCCGCAGGTGCTTTGAGTTTAGTAGATGAGTAGTATGTGACACTCAGTTTAAAACATTCATGCACTGTAAGATTTGGCCAGATTTTTTTCACAGTATTCTTCCATGTTATTCTTATTTTTTTGGAAAGGGGCTGTCTATACATTCACAATCAAAAACTGGTAAAAAACGTAATGTCATGGCTGTCTTGGGTTTCCAATCATTTCTACAACTGCTATTTTTTGTGATAGAGTGATTGGAGCACATACTTGGTCACAAAAAACATTCATGAAGTTTGGTTCTTTTATGAATTTATTATGGGTCTACTGAAAATGTGATCAAATCTGCTAGGTCAAAAGTATACATACAGCAATGTTAATTTTTGGTTACATGTCCCTTGGCTTGCTTCACTGCAATACGGCGTTTTTGGTAGCCATTCACAAGTTTCTGGTTTAATTTTTGACCACTCTTCTTGACAAAATTGATGCAGTTCAGCTAAATTTGTTGGTTTTCTGACATGCACTTGTTGCTTCAGCATTGTCCACATGTTTAAGTCAGAACTTTGGGAAGGCATTCTAAAACCTTAATTGTAACGTGATTTAGCCATCCCTTTACCACTTTTGACTTGTGTTTGGGGTCACTGTTCTGTTGGAACACCCAACTGCTCCCAAGACCCAACCTCCAGGCTAATGATTTTAGGTTGTCCTGAAGAATTTTGGAGGTAATCCAAGTAAACCAAGTTTTATTTAAAAAAAAAAAAACACAAAACACATTCAAAATGATTTCCTTTGTAGAAGAAACATTATTGTAGATACACACAGTGTTTCATGTATCTCAAATAAAAATTGAATGTGCATATGAAAGCAACATAAGAAAAGTAAAATGGCAGAAAAACATAACATAAAGCTGCAAGCAGCGATGGACGGGACCGAGTATAAATGGAAGTAGCTGAGGAGAGGGAAGTCTGGGCTTCCCAGATATAAGTTAGAACAACACACTACTTTGTATTATATTGTAGTTTTTACCTTCCATAACGTGTCTACTGACATATCTAAGTTAGAACTATACACTACTTTTTATTATAAATGTTGTAGTTTTTACCTTCCATAACGTGTCTCCTGACAGATATAAGTTATAACTATACACTACTTTGTATTATACATGTTTTAGTTTTTATCTTCCATAATGTGTCTACTGACAGATATGTTAGAACTATACACTACTTTGTATCATAAATGTTGTAGTTTTTACCTTCCATAACGTGTCTACTGACAGATATAAGTTAGAACTACAAACTACTTTGTTTTATGTTGTAGTTTTTACCTTCCATAATGTGTCTACTGACAGATATAAGTTAGAACTACTTAGTATTATAAATGTTGTAGTTTTTATCTTTCATTACGTGTCTACTGACAGATATAAGTTAGAATGAAAATACATGGGTACGGCTAGTAGCCACTATTAGCAAACAGATAGACCTCCCAACTCGGCGCATAAAAAGTGTAGATGGCCTTAAAACACCACAACAGTCAGGCACCATTTGTAAGTACCCAAAATAAAGACTTGACATACAAAGAAATTCAATCGGAACAGAAACATAGGAGGAAACGGGATTAAAACCCGATGTTAACCGCCCATTGAAAATACATGGGTATGGCTAGTAGCTACTAATAGCACACAGATAGACTTACCAACTCGGCGTAATATCTTAACATCAACACTCTCTCGTCGCAACTTGGCCCTGATGGTCGGCAACTGTAAGCGTTTTGTTTCCTGGGGGCGCTAGAGCGCAATTTTGAGTTTTGGGTTTAGGTTTTTTTGATTAGATCGAAATTTTCGCCAGTCCGGATGTGTGTGTCCAGTTTGGTTAGTTTTGAAGCATGTTAAGGGGGTCAAATTACAGCTCAAAGAGGCAAAGGTGAGTGTTTTTACAAAACTTTTGTTTTGAAGGGGGAATTACAAACTTCCTGTTGATTTTTGCTGAAGGATGTCAGTGTATGAAATCTAGGTCTAAGTGAGACCTATATAGATGTTTTTGTTTCATGTCGCTATGACATTCCTACTGGAAGTTACAGACAGTTTTGTCTGTGTTTTCTTCCGAGGGGGCGCTAGAGCGCAATTTTTAGTTTTGGGGTTAGGTTTTTTGATTCAATCGTAATGTTCGCCAGTCCTGATGTGTGTCAAATTTGGTGAGTTTTGAAACATGTTAAGGGGGTCAAATTACAGCTCAAAGCTGCAGAATAATAGGAAAGAAAGAAAGAATAAAACGCTAGAAATTCAATAGGGTCATCTGTCCCAAAGAGACAAAAGACATTCGGTCCCTAATAAAATGAAAAAATTAGAAAATTGTGCCAGATGCGACTCAATGGATATAAAAGATTAAAAAAATAAAAACAAATTTAAGAATTTTGTAAGGTGGCACCTAATGGCCATAAGACATAGCTGCAGTATTTTTCCATACAGATAAAAATAGTGTTCATGTATGAGATCAACATAATAACTAAGATTTAAAAAAAAAAATCATTATTAAAATTGAAATCACGAATATTGATGCCCTGCGATGAGGTTTCGACTTGTCCAGGGTGTACCTCGCCTTCCGCTCGAATGCAGCTGAGATAGGCTCCAGCACCCCCCACAAACCCAAAAGGGACAAGCGGTAGAAAATGGATGGATTATTGACGCCATCATGTAGTTTGTAATGTCTTATAAAAAGGCTATAGATAAACAGTATAACCTTTTTTTTTGTTCGTTAATAGTTAAGTATCAACCCATCATGTTTTTTCTCATTACATGATGCCTTTACCTCTATTTTTACATTTTGATGGATGTATTGCTTTATGTTATGTACATGTATATGTACATGTACGTGGTGTATTGGGACAGATCCAAGAGTTTGAGCAGAAATTTGTCATATAGGAATTAACGATACATTAACATTAACAAAATCTATGTCACATGAATGTTTTTCAAAGTAGTAACTGCACATGGATAAACCCCACAAGTAATGTAAAAAACATGGTGTTAACTTTTTGATAACAATATAAAACACATAGCAGTTTGGCTAATGAACATAAAGTCTAATAAACAATCTTTGTCCGTCTCTAACAACACAAAGTGGTTCAGTGCAAGAGTTTGGGCAACAAAAATAAACAGGAGTGATACCTCTCACATCAAAAACACAATCTTGACAGCCTGTCTTCAATTCGATTAGGTGACAAAGCATTATAGCTCCTATTTATCTTATTTGAACACTGATAACATTTGCAGTTAAATAAAGTATGAGTGACCATCTCAGTAAACAAACTAAAGACTTTTGAGAAAATGAATAAATCAAATAGTTTTCTCCTTTGCTGTATACTTTTAGTGTGAGACAAATGAGTCTGTCTCCAATATTGTCCAGCAGTGAGCTCTTAAATGCACGCTGAGACTCCATGGAAATGAAGCCAGCTAAAATGACGTTAAACCAAGCGCTCGGCTCTGTTTACTCCAAGGGGAAATCTCCGTAGTAAAATCTCTGTTCCGGCATGTTTTTTCAAGCTAAACAACACTAAATTTACAGTAATTAAAAATGTAAGAGGTATTCCTAACCGTCGGGAATGTTACTGTGGTTTATTATTTTATTGTTTACCGTTAACTGTTGACTAAAATGGCCACATGAAGAAACTAACCCCTTTTATTCTAGATTGGCAGGCAAGTATTACAAAAGTAGTGGTTGAGTAAGCAGTATTTCGCCTTCAAATCAAAAGTAGAGCTTTTGATTTGAATTACTTAAGCATCTGCAGTGAGATATTCATTAATGTTAAGTTTCTCAATTATTTTTGTAGATCCACGTTTTGGCTGTAAAAAGTTATCAGAATTGTTTTTCCCCTGTGTTCCAACCATTGAGCTCTTAATTTATAAACGCATCTTTATCCTTTTCAATATGGAAGAAAGCTTGCTGACAAAATAGTTGTCTCTGCAGCTCTTAATCAATTGATTATAAAATATTTATGACACAAATAATTGTAACGATCGGAACAAAACTCAATGTAACGAAGTAAAAGTTGCGTTTTTTCACCACAAAAATACTCAAACATAAAAAGTATGTCCTATTAAGACTACTCTGACACGTCAAATGTTTTCAATAAGTTTCTTAAGTAAATGTAACGGAGTAAATGTAGCATGTTACACCCTACCTCTGCCTACGTCACTGCCACCAAGCCGTTTGGACTGATGACTTAGCAAGAAATGAGTGCCAACTAATTTTTTTGGGGTGTGTTTTCCACCACTTTGTCTTGGCCCTCTCTGTGAAGGGGTGAGGGCTACGGGTCCACTGAAAATGAAGATAGCCATTACAGTGTAACTACAAGCAACACAAGGTAGTAGTACGAATATTATTGTATTGTGTGTCCTGCAGCTGACTTCATCAAGCAATATTTTATGATTCCAATTTTACCCAGCTGGTCAAATCCATCTGAGAGTGCAGGTTGTTCTCTGCAGTGTCAAGAACATTGAGATGACAAGTGTTACTCATCTAATTGCGACCATCCCAAACGTTGTTGGCCTCCACTCACCGCATGCAAAGTATGATAATGTTTTAATTGAGATAATGCACTTGTTGCTGGAGGGTAGCTTTCAAAGTGTTGACAGCAAAAAAATTCATGCTGTTGTGTTTTTGCTGCATAAACGCCAGACGAAAGGCAAAAAGTAGCATTAGCATTCTATCAGGTGGGTAAAACATTGCTAAACATACCAATGTGGACAGATACCGTAGCTCCAAAAAAGAGCCTAGGTCGTAATACTTTGTGTATTAGACATGCATTGAGGTGATGATTGCGTTGCATGCAGACAACACACCTCATTGTTGTCGTCCTAATATTTCTCGAAGCTGTGTGCGCGATTCATGATATGGCACTCCGGTAACTACATCATCTTCAATGTGGGTGACCAAGGGCTGGGGGATTGTGGCCAAAATCAAAATCTTGATTCATTGAACCTTTTAACGTTTACCTCAATTTCAGTTAATGCATCTTTATCTCACTCTTATTTACTACACAACTTTTTAGTCAACATGTACTAACTTCACACCTGATACACGTATAAAAGTGAGGGACAGAAAGTCCGCATCCGGTGAGGATGTGGAGATCCAGGCATCACAATGCATCTCCAACAAACTTCATGGCTAGCGATAATACTAATGAGAAAAATCTTTTTTAGGAACAGTTGGCCTTTCCGGGAAATGAAGGTGGATAAGATGAAAGCAATATGCCAGAAATGTTCAGTAGACTTCAGAAAGAAAGCCACGATCTAGAGCTATTATAAAGCTGTACTTCAGTGATGAAGCAATATAGGGCCGGGCGATATGGCCTTTTTTTAATATCACAATATTATATACGATATATTTCTCAATATTTTGCCTTAGCCTTGAATGAACACTTGATACATATAATCACAACAGTATGATGATTCTATGTGTCTACGTTAAAGCATTCTTCTTCATACTGCATTAATATATGCTCATTTTAAACTTTTATGCAGGAAATCACAACTAAAGAAATCACTATTTTTTTTCATTCGGTGTTTATCTGGAAATGTTTCCCACGGCATTTTGATGGTGTGGGTGTGTGGCACATGCGAAGAGTGCTCCCTATTCTCTAGCACAGGGGTCGGGAACCTTTTTGGCTGAGAGAGCCATAAAAGCCAAATATTTCAAAATGTATTTCCATGAGAGCCACATAATATTTTTTAACATTGAATACAACTAAATGCGTTAATTTTTGAGTAAGACCAACATTTTTAGAGTATAATAAGTTTCTTATTCTTTTTAATAACATTGTTATTCTAAAGTTAACCAACAATAAATATAATACGTCTTACCATTAATGCGACATCTTGAACAGGTGCGGTAGAAAACGGATGGTTGGATTAAAATGCATGAGAATGTTTTATAATTTGAGCGTTATTTTTAACACTGTGATTACCAGCGGAATTATTCATTACTTATCGTGTTAAGCAATGTCAGCTAAGATTTATCTGAGAGCCAGATGCAGTCATCAAAAGAGCCACATCTGGCTCTAAAGCCATAGGTTCCCTACCCCTGCTCTAGCAGGTGACTTTTCAAATGAGGCTACATGTTGTAATGTTACGTTTTATTGCGACGCCATTTTGCCCCACACTTGACAAATTACGATTGTCTGTTCGACATATTCCCACTTGAAGCCAAACCACCGCCAGGCGATGGACCCCCTGCTGTTTTTCTTGGGAATAATTATTCCTTCATTTCTTAGCATATTTGCACCTTCTTTCTCTCGTATTACAACTCGCACGTCTCTGCTAGCACCACAGCTAACGTTACCCGTGTTGCTACCTCTCTGCTCCGCGAGGGCTTATACGTATGTGACGTATGACGTGACAGTATGTGACTTATGTAAGAGGGTGTGCTTGTCTGTGAGAAGGAGAGTCAGGATAGAGCGAGAAGAGCCTGTAATGTATTGCCCGCAGCTAAAAGCAACTGCTTGAGAACGTATACTTTATCACAATAAAGTCATTTTCTATATCGCACAGAGACAAACCCATGATATATCGTGTATATCGATATATTGCCCAGCCCTAAAGCAATATGACAATTTTCTATCACTGAGTTTTTTCAAAGTGTCGTAATCAATCACGGATTTATAGTAAAATAAAATTTTAAACAAATTGTACTATCCAAAAACTGTTTGATAGTACAACTGTTGGGTTTATCACTATGGCAAAAATCTTTACATCCCTAGAGCCAAGACAGAACTTCAATTAACTAAAAATAAAATAATAATTTAGATTAGGAGTATTTTAGAATAGAAGAGGACTTGACAGTTGGATAAGGAGTCTAATTCCACCATAAATCCCGCAGTTGAAACTTTGACAGTACACTAGGTGTATTGAAGGATAAAAAGTTCCTAGATTAGTTACACGTAGCCACTGTAATGTTTGTCTGATCTTGAATGGGATTGTGCTGAAAATTGTAATTTTCCTGAAGGAACTCTCCTGACGGAATGAATAAAGTACTATCTAATCTAATCTAATCTAATCTATCAGGCACAGAGCTTGCCGTGCCACTGTGCGCCATGGGCAAATGGAAGCCGCCCTAGTGTGACTCCCCAGAAATTGGACATGGCGCGTGTCAGGACTCGCTTCCTTGCCCCAAAAGTGTAGTTTCAACCAGTTTGCCCAGGCAGGAGGCCTCCCTCACTGCTCCCCTCTGGCCAAAGTAAAGATCCTTTCGCAGGTTGAATTACCGAATACTTTCACTTCCCCTATATTGTCAAGTTTGATCTTCTTCTAGGTGCTGCACTAGGACAGGGCAGATTACTAAACCATCCAATCTCTATCATGTTTATTTTGTTCATTGGAGTGTTGTAGCTTTTTTGTTTGGGGTGAAAAAAGTTGCAAATGAGATCTGTTTGGTTCTCTGCAAAAATAAGAGTGTCCCATTTATAGCAGAATAAGAATAGTTTCATTGCCATTGTTTGAGAACGGGTTCACAAACTAGGAATTTTTCTTGGTACAATCAAGCAACATGAAACTCGTAACACTGAATAGGTAACAAAAATGAGCTGTACCTGAGCTATCAGATCTTATTGTATGTATTGTATTATATGTTTCTATTATTAACTTTAGGAGTACTGTAGTTCAAGTTCAAGTTTATTTGTCACTTGCAGACTACACCACAGTGAAATGCTTTTTTCCATACTCCTGTAGTGGCTATTTTTACATCTGTGTGATGTTACTAACACCTGATGACCAGTCAGTGTATAGTACTACACATCATCACAATATGTTTATTTCTCTTTAGAAAAGTACGCCAAAGATTTGCCTGATTGTCCACTATAGGTAAAAACTAACGAATCAGATTGGACTATGAAAATCCTTAGTCAAAGACAGCTCTAATTCAGACTGTTCAAACTGTTACTGTTGCACTTGTCTGCACGTTCCTGAAAAGAAACGTTATAAACCAGGGTTGGCTAACGTGTTGAGCGGTTGCCATTTTTGGTCCGCAAATGTTATCGCATCGCGACATATTGGAAAAATTACATTAATTAATCAATTAATAATCAAATATTGTATGTTATTAGGTATTGCACCAAATAATTCTCAGGGTATTAAATCAATCGTTACTGGACTGTTTGGTTTTGTTTTAGAAGACATTTCTCCTCTCATCCAAGTAGGCTTCATCAGTTCATGCTCATAGACCAGTGTTTCTTAACCTGGGTTCGATCGAAACCTAGTGGTTCGGTGAGTCGGCCTCAGGGGTTCGGCGGAGGTCAAAACACACCCGACTCATTGTGTGAATAAAAACTTCTCCTTATCGGTGTATTACGGATACGGCAACAGCAGAAGTCACACTGATATGCAGGTGTGTAATTTGTTGTGAGTTTACGCACTGTGTTGGTTTTGTTCTTTGAACATGCACGGTTCATTTTGTGCACCATTAAAAAAACATGGTAACACTTAAGTATGGGGAACATATTCACCATTAATTAATTGCTTATTAACATGCAAATTAGTAACATATTGGCTCTTAACTAGTCATTATTAAGTACTTATTAATGCCTTATTCGGCATGGCCTTATTATAACCCTAACCGTCTAACCTTGGCCCTAACCCTATCGCTTTTAAATTAAGTCTTTGTTACTTAGAATATGTTCCCCATACTAAAGTGTTACCAAAAACATATAACTTTGTCTTGAATTTGAAAAAAAAAAAAATATATATTTTTCATTAAAGAAGGGTTCGGTGAATGTGCTTATGAAACTGGTGGGGTTTGGTACCTCCAACAAGGTTAAGAACCACTGTCAGACATACATTTGTCAGATGTAGTCTTAGAAGAATGTAGAAGAATGTAAGTCTTAGACTAGATCTGAACAATTTAAAGCCTGGTGTATCCTCTCATCACGCAACTTGCATCAGCGACGCTGTCTTGCCCCCTCCCCCTGCATACTTTCCCACAAGCCTTACGTGCTCCTCCCAAAAACCCTAGGTTCTTGTTGGTGGCAACGCAGACCACAGAGCTGTTATTGCTCAGCTTTTAAAAAAGAGGTTTCCTGATCACATTTCAGCAGACACGGTGTAAGAAATGCATCAATTATTTTATGAACCAAAGCAACAGTTATTGCGTATGCTAACTGATATTGTGTAATCAATATCTTGGTGCGCTATAAAATTAATGATTTAATGTCTCGTTTTTACTCCTTATTTTGTTGTTTCGTCCAAAAGAAGTCACACGAATTACACTTTTTTTTGTAACTTTTATTGCCAAACTTGTGCTAACAACTAGTTCAATTCCAACACATTTTTGTGAACGCATCTTTTTCTCTCACACACATTTTCTCATTCTCCGTCAATCATCTTTCAAGCATGTTATGTTCACGAAAACCCAAATGACTGTATAGTGTTGCAAATAAAAAGAGCGTCCTGTGCCGCAACTCTTTCAGAATCTGCACAGTCTCACAAACATATTTTCCTCTGGTTTATTAGTAAAACAGCTATTAAAAAGTAAACTGATGATTCCGAAAGATAAGTTCCAGTGTAGTCAAAGATGTCGATGTTGTGGTTGTCGTCACTCTGTACAAGAAGGTAAATATCTAGTCAACAACAGCTGTGGTTGCTCCTTCACTGCCCCTTAGTGTTTTGGAAGAGAATTACTCGTCTGACACCACCCCCCACAGGAGAGCTATAAATCTTATAAAATGCCGTCAGAGGAAGCTATGTGACATGAGAGTATATTTCAGCCTCAAGTTTACGAGTATGAACTGATAAACCTACTTGGATGAGAGGCGAAACGTCTTCTAAAACAAAGCAAACAGTCCAGTTGCAATTGATTGAATGCCCTGAGAATACAAAGACCTGGATGAACGAGGACATACACCAATTTACTTTGTCACTTATGACACAAAGCTTATATAGAAAAAATTACCTACATTAAATTGTTTTTGTGTACATGCACCTGGGGATAGGTTGATTGGCTACACTAAATTGGCCCTAGTGTTTGAATGTGAGTGTGAATGTTGTCTGTCTATCTGTGTTGGCCCTGCGATGAGCTGGCGACTTGTCCAGGGTGTACCCTGCCTTCCGCCCGATTGTAGCTGAGATAGGCGCCAGCGCCCCCCGCGACCCCAAAAGGGAATAAGCGGTAGAAAATGGATGGATGGATGGATGGATGGAAATGTATCCTTTAAGTTTCATTTATACCATAAATTGTATTTATTTAAGAGTTACGTGCCAGCAGATTGCATTTTTTTATGTTTAATTTTTTTTTTATCATTTAGGCTGTTTAGTTGTTTTGTTTTGCATGGTGTTTCCTTGATATACGGATAGTTAAATGAACTGTGACCTTAAATCTAAGGTCTGCATCAAGCCAGGATTATGGTGTACCATTACAACCCTAATAAATATTAGTAGTACCCCTAGTTTTTACTGTTTATTAACATTTGTTAATACATATTTTTCACACTGTAGTATAAAATGTGTTTGCTCTCTCTCGAATACACAGTCACTTGTAACAAAAGTCCAGAGAGTAAAGTGTGTAATCTGTGTCAGCAAAGAAGAGCCTTGTGAGGGGTCTTTTTTACGGCATGTTGAAGTGCTTTCAGGAAGCACACATGCCGACTCGCGCTCCCCGGCCTCAAAAAGAGGCAAACATTATGGTGAAACTTCGGCTTTGATTGATCGGGTCATTTGAAGAATGGAGGTTAAAAGTCATTGGCATCACAGCAAACCGATTTATCAGCGCACTGCATTCTGTTGGAAACCTCTTGGCATACTTGTGTTGCTTGATGGATGGAAGGAGAGTTTTTGTGACATGATGTCCCATTTATTCATCAATCACATGGTGGACTTTGAAAGATGTACAGAAAAATGTGATATGTGCAATATAGGTCTTGTATTGCCAGGACATTAACATAAATGTTGTTTACATAGTTTAATAGTCTTTTGGTGTGTGTCTGTTAGCATTAAGGCTTTCTTAAAAACATACTTTTATTCCTTGGCTTTTAACACTGCGTGATATCCATCCTGCAATGGCGCCCCGTTATACACCTGCTGTGAACCTGTTTTAATATTTTATTTATTTATTTTTTATCATGTTCTGTTTGTGTTGTGTTGTTTGCTTGGTCCTCGTATTATCTTTTAACCTGCCCATTGTACAGCACTTTGGCTACCCCTGTGGTAAATTTTAAATGTGCTTTATAAATAAAGTTGATTTGATTTGATTCTTGGACAGTTTTTAAGGTTTATATCACCTATAACCTAGTTTTGGCATAAATGAATATCTTTAGGGTTGGGTGTCGAGTATCGATTGGAACCGGGACTAACTTTCCGATTCTCCCGGAATTGTTCAAAAGTTTAAATTTCGAATCCTAGTTTCGATACCCGGTCCGCCGACCGGAAAAAAAAAATAAGTCTGCCAACCCGGAAGAAGAAGCCGCTGAACACCAACGAAGAAGCGCCCACCGCCAGAAGTGTGTGCATAGCCGAGCCTATGTAGCCGAGCGAGTCAGTCAAGCATGGATAGCGGGCGTCGACGGTCGAAAGTGTGGCTTTATTTTACTAAAAAAAATTTAATATCGGCGAAATGTAACACGTGCGACAGGACTGTTTCGTGCTTAGGAGGGTGCACGTCGAACATGATGAAGCACCTCCGAGTTCATGGAGTACAAATAAATGCGTGTCCCGTCTTCGACAGGAGACACTATCTGTCCAGAACGCTCACGCATCCTGCCTGAGAAGGCGGAAATGGTCATTTTCCTAAACAAGAACTGTCTCTGATTTTATACTGTACCTGTTGCTAATCTGGACTGGGTTTTGCAAGTTGTTTCTTATTGTTTATTTGCTTTTGTGCACCAGGTTAGCCCATCAGTGGGAGCACGGTAACATGTTTAAGTACCTAAAGCATCATACACTTGTGTGTGTAAATGTGTTTTCATGAGGTTTCCTGCAGCATCATACACTTATGTGTAAATGTGTTTTCATGAGGTTTTCAAAAATAAATCTCTCTTGATGAAAGTGTACCCCTGTGAAAATGTATTCATAATTTATAATATTTATATTCAAGTGAATAGATTTGATATTTATATTCTAATTGAAAACAGCCCTGTGAGGAATTTATAGTAAAGTTTATAAAAAGTTAATAGAATTAAAATTGATGGAGAATGTCAGACTATTTCATTCAGAAAGGCTGTAGGTTAGCTAGCTCATTTAAAATATCCAATGCTTTTTTTTGACCCTGCCTATTTTTTTTATTTTTTTAAAAAAAAAGAAAGAACCTGAATCGAGAATCGTCAGGAATCTGAATCGAAACAAAGAATCGGAATCATTCGAAATCAAACGATACCCAACCCTAAATATCTTAATAGGCCCAGAAGATGTTGCACTCAACGCATGGTTTGTTGGAAACTAAACTCTAAATTGTGCACAAGTGCTTGTTTATCCACTTTAAATGTTGCTTTCCATGATCTTGCCTGTTATCTCCAATTAATCTTGAAATTTGAGACATTCGGCCGTGACAGTAACAATACAAAAAAGTATGGAATATTTGTTTGAGTCTGACATGTCATATGCTTGACTGCATTATGCACACACTTCTTTCTTTCGCTTCATGTTTTATTCCTACTCCACCTTTTTTGCTGTCAGTCTTGCCGGTTCTCTTTTTGTTGTTTTAGCTGGTTCCTCTGAACAGGTCAGAGATGTGGTCAGTCACCTAGGGAGACCATTACACATCCATTGGAATAAGTTTGTTTTACTTGTATAAATAATAAGAGAATATACCAAACTTTTAGCCCAAATAGTTTTATGCATTTTTCTGTAAAGCCCTGTCTTTTCCATCTTTTAAAAGGTAGGTTTGTTTTAATTCTGCTTCAAGCTCAGCGGGGGTGAAGTCGTGATGGGATGTGTCGGACCCTAAAGACTGGCTAAGAATAACTAAACACTATCTAACACTGTAAAGGTGCAAGTTTGAAATGGTTTGTTTCCGTGTCTAAAATAGATTCTCTCTGATTTCCCATCATGATGGCAGCAATGGAAACGTCCACCCTCCAGAAAAACAATGTTTTTAGGAGGTCTATTCCAGCATTGATGCTAGAAATTGGATGGTTCAAAATGCCATCTATCCATTTTTCCTACTGCTTGTCCCTCCTCAGGGTTGCGGGGGCTGCTTGAGCATATCCCAGCTGCACTCGGGTGGAAGGTGGTGTACACCCTGGACAAGTCGCCACCTCATCGCAGGGCCAACACATATAGACAGACAACATTCACACACTTGGGCCAATGTAGTGTTTCCGATCAACCTATTCCCATGTGCATGTCTTTGGAGGTGGGAGGAAGCTGTAGTACCTGGAGGAAACCCACATAGTCACGGGGGAGCACATGCAAACTCTATAAAAAAGACTGCGATCAAACCCAGGACCTTCGTATTGTGAGGCACAGGAACCAAACTCTGTTCCACTGTGCTGCCGGTTTAAAAGTGCTTTACTTAAAACCTATTAGGAACATGTAATTTTGTGTGTCTGTAGCTTTAAGGTTAATGAGTTATGTTTGTCCATGCCTGTCTCTAACACTGTGTTGTTTCAAGAAGCACCCCTTTTTTTTTTTACTTGCAAACTAACTCTGCATGTGTCCAACAAAGTAGATGCCATATATCACATACAACAGCATTAACTTTAGAAGTGGGACAGGAGTAGGTATAGACACTAAAAACATGGTTTCTCAATAGCAGAAAAAAGAAGCTATCAATGCCACATTTCAGTGCTAAATGAATGCAGTCTCAGCCACCTGCAAGAGTAGCACTTATACTGTACAAGTAACGCCTTGTAGTTAATGAAGCGTCCCGACAGAAGCACACAGAGCCTGATGCTCTTTATAAACTTTATTGCCGACCTTAACACGTTAGCAACAGCCTACGTAACACTGCTCGCACCGCAGCGTTAGTCAGTAGTCACATCAACACAGAACTTAGGCACCTATGATGGTTACGATAAGCAAGGTTGCATTCACGAACCCCTGTAATTATCACTATTACAACACAAGTTAGTAACATTTTGTCATTTTCTCTATGTTCTGTATTGTATTATATAATTACGAAAATGTGTCATAGAGCTTATTTCTTATTTTTGAATGTAATACAAAGTTATAATTACATTTATATAACTAAACTATTTCAATTATTAAGTCTGTTCAACTTGAATGTCACAAAGTTCCATAAAAATACGTTTTTTTTTGTTTTTGTTTTTGTTTTTTAGAAGAATTTGCATGTTTTGGACTCCATTCACATTCTTTTGTTGAAAACTCTGAAGTTGGTTCTTCCGAGAGATTTCTCAAGCTTATATTAAAACAGGTCTCTGGTAAATGTTATGGCGTTGGTCATACTCCAGCAAAAGCATTGTCAATTGCATACGTAAACAACACAATTGAATGCATCCAAAAGAGCAAGCTTCTGCAAAAGTGAGCCTTGATGAAAAATTCTATATCCCCTTTATAGGAAAATAGCAGACAAATCCAATGGGTCAACAAGTTATCACGAGGGCAGGAGAGGCGTCTAATCTAAGAAAAAAAAGGTGATGAAGAGGAAGACAGGATTATGACAGGATTTTTCGTCAAAAGGAAGTGTAGATACTTATTTAATTTTTAATATTTTTATTTTTTAAATAAATTGTTGTTATCATTAAAAAATATCTGACACTAGTTCCTCATTTTCAAGATTTTAACATTTGCGCCATTCTTTAGCTGTTGAAGACAGTCTGAACGGGCCTGAAGGTCGAAGATGAAGTTGCAAATTTGTGTGCTATTAATCAAACAGTTTGACGTCAAATGAAGTTCAAAACAAAAGGGTGAGTTAAGCTGTATATTTGCTGCAATGTGAACTTTGTCTATTTGTTAAATACCGGATCAAGCAACATTTAAGACCGATTTGGTCCTAGTATCCGTTAAAATGTAAATGATCCCTAGACAGGAGCACACACACTTAGCAACTCTAGCTTTATGAGCTACAGTGCTAACATTACATGGGGCGGTATAGCTCGGTTGGTAGAGCGGCCATGCCAGCAACTTGAGGGTTGCAGGTTTGATCCCCGCTTCCGCCATCCTAGTCACTGCCGTTGTGTCCTTGGGCAAGACACTTTGCCCACCTGCTCCCAGTGCCACCCACATTGGTTTAAAATGTAACTTAGATATTGGGTTTCACTATGTAAAGCGCTTTGAGTCACTAGAGAAAAAGCACTATATAAATATAATTCACTTCACTTCACTACAGTCTCGTTTTACATCATGCTAAGTTAGCCTATTCACTGAAGAAAAATTAAATAATCACACCCGCAGATCGCATAACTTGTCAGTAAGCAGAGCTTCAAGCTTTTTTTGAAGATGTGTGTGAAGCCTGCTTTTTTGATTCTTTTTGAAAGAAGAAAAAAAGAAAGAACTAAAAGAATAAAGGATATACTGTAATTCATGATCACGTGCAATAGATTCTCCAAAATTTCTCCAATCTTCTATTTGTAAACTTTTTTTGTCCCTGTCTTCACTATCAAATTTCCTTTTGCCCTCTATTGTACAAGCGACCAAGTATGAGATGCCCCCAGAGGTAATCGTCCACCACAGCTTACTCGTCTTTGCATGTTAATGACTGACCCAACAGTTTATACAAACACAAGAATGGTGACGTCCCGCAGACAATGCGCATGGCTCGTGCCATCTGGCTGATTCATTAAAATGCATGAGCACCGTGAGATATAAGTGACATTTTACAAGTCTTATACAGAGAGGCTGAGATAAACTGGCACCACTTAAGCTCTGCATTCTGTTTGGACTCTTGCCCTGGCTGTTTCGGTTTCAGCTTACTGAGTTGTCTTACAAAGGCCTCACACTTCTGCAGTTGTTACAAAATACAGGGTTTGCTGCTTTTGTGGACTAGGCACAGAAAATGGTCTTCCCCAAACTGTTCCCACAATATTGGAAGCGTAGAACGGAACAAGATGTTTTAGTAGTATAGCAATAATTTAGCAATGTGTACTTGATACTTTTCTCCATGTTGTTAATGTTTCACTTTTACTTTACCTCCTATGTCCGTTTACCAAAGAACTGTATTTACCTACTTACCTTGGCTTGGCTCTACTCACTCTTTCCATTGCCAAAAAGAGGTTCAACCGGATAATATTCATTAAACACAGAAGAAGAAGAAACAAACAAAAACGATGAAAGGCAAATTAGAAGTTATGATTCCAGTACCATGAGTGCGATCAGCCGATACCAATACCAACTGATCACAAGTACTAACGGTACATTTTTCCATTTATTTAGGTTGAATACAGTATTGACAGTTAAAGCATAGCAGCACAGTATTTATAGTAGTTTGTTATGCTCTTTGACTGTATACCATTGTTTATATAAACTAATTAAATAGTAAACAATAACTAAACAAAAGCAAGAACTACCATCTATTACTCTTTTAAATCATTTGGGTTTTGCCCTCAAAGTCCTCTTGTGTCCAAAGAATTTTTCCCTGAATTTGCAAACATCAACAACAACAGCAAAAATAGATTTTAAGAAAATTGCAAATTTCGACATATACACTTTAGTATTTCAAGTTTATTCTCATATTATCCTTGGTTTTGAGACCACCAATTTATGGACCGATTGGCCCTCTTTATGACTCGTGCACATCTGACTGCGACAATGCCATATGAATGTCAATAGCTGCTTACTTTCTTCTGTAAAGAGCTATTTAAATTTCTTAAAGTTTAATAGTTTGCACTTATTTCTTCTGTTGTTTAAAGTTATCTTAGCTAGCATGTCTGCTCCTGCTTTCTCTCGGTGTGTAGCATGTTTATCACCATCCTCATACTTGATAATAATATGCATTTGACCCATCCCCTCATCTCCCAGGGTGTGAAGAAGGGGATGGGTCAAATGCAGAGGACACATTTCGCCACACCTAGTGTGTGTATGACTATCATTGGTACTTTAACTTTAATTAAGATACTAATAAATGCAGTTTATTTGCTGTAAAGGAGTGTCTCCACACTGTGTATGGGCATACACAATTAGCTGCTAGTTAGGGAACTAAACAAAATACAATGTCAGCCAGAGAACATGGGCGTTTGTGATTAACATTAAAAGGCTTTGATCGGCAATGGTAATGACTAAGGCCGGGCAGATAAAATGGTATCATCAATATACGATAGACACATAACCGATATCAATATCAATCAATCAATCAATGTTTATTTATATAGCCCCAAATCACAAATGTCTCAAAGGACTGCACAAATCATTACGACTACAACATCCTCGGAAGAACCCACAAAAGGGCAAGGAAAACTCACACCCAGTGGGCAGGGAGAATTCACATTCAGTGGGACGCCAGTGACAATGCTGACTATGAGAAACCTTGGAGAGGACCTCAGATGTGGGCAACCCCCCCCCTCTAATGCACTCGATAAAATGTTCAATATGCATTTATATTTTTTAGATCGGAAGAAACCAGAAATGATGACGCATGATTTGTTTCATCAAGTCACTCACGCATTGGAAACCCAGCAAACAGGAAACAAGGTTTCACTGAGCATTGGGAGGCACACTCTAACAGCCAATCAAATAACCGTGCAAACAACAAAGTGTGGTTGCGCCTTCTTTCTGTCTCGCTGTGGATTTTTTGTATGAAGTGAGAAGAGAACCTGTAAAATTTTGAGTTATGAACTCAATAACAGGAATATCGATAAGTTGTTGGTTTTAATGCAGATAGTGCGGCAACATCCTGACACTTCCAATGTGTCGGTTTTGTGAATAGCTTCCCGAACTACTCTGTGTAGTGTTCAATGGCTTTTTGGAGGTCTACCATCGAGTGGCTCAAATCTGCTACTACCTACTTCAAATTTACTTTTAATTATTTTATTACCTTAGCCAAGCTCATCCAACCTAAAGTACAGACACCTTCTCCACTGATAAATAGCACCCTTGGTAAGTTTCGATTGTTTAACTGTATTTATTGGCAGGCTTAAATAAGTCATGAAAAGTATTAATTACTGCTATTGATCAATACCAAAAACTTATAAGGTCCCACACTTGACAACGCATGGCAGATCACAAACCAAGAATGAAGTCAAAGGAATTGTCTAGACACATTGAAGACAGGATTGTTTAGAGGCGCAAATCTGGGGATGAGTACAGAAAAATATTTGCTGCCTTGAAAGTCCCAATGAGCACACAGTGCCCATGTAAGAAGTTTGCAACCACCAGGACTCTTCATTGAGCTGGCCAGCCGTCTAAACTGAGCGATCGGAGGAAAAGAACCCTAGTCAGGGAAGTGTCCAATAACCTGATGGTCACGCTGTCAGGACTAAAGCCTTCCTTTGTGGAGAGAAGATAATCTTAGGCCCCTTTTACACTGCACACCAAATCAGATATTTTTTGCCCTCAAGTGACACATTTTTTTTTTTTTTTGCCAGTCTAAACGCTCCAAAGTGCTTCAAATTTGTATTTTTCGCATCAGATTCAGTCCACATTACGAGGTTGTCCAAATCCAATTCGAATTTGATATTTTAAAATACCTGAATGCTAGGCGCCAGCGCCCCCCGCGACCCCAAAAGGGAATAAGCGGTAGAAAATGGATGGATGGATGAATGCGACCCATATGTAACTTTTTGGTCAACTTTGGGCAAGCTACATCAGTTGTGTTTGCCGGGAAAGACGCAGTTGCCAGCGGAAGTGGATAATTCCGGTTTTGGTGAGCAAAGTCCCCGTTTACACTGCACACCAAATCAGATTTTTTTTTTTACCCTCAAGTGACACAGTTTAGATTTTTTGAAACGTTTCAAAGGGCTTCACGGGGCTTCACGGTGGCAGAGGGGTTAGTGCGTCTGCCTCACAATACGAAGGTCCTGCAGTCCTGGGTTCAAATCCAGGCTCGGGATCTTTCTGTGTGGAGTTTGCATGTTCTCCCCGTGAATGCGTGGGTTCCCTCCGGGTACTCCGGCTTCCTCCCACTTCCAAAGACATGCACCTGGGGATAGGTTGATTGGCAACACTAAATTGGCCCTAGTGTGTGAATGTGAGTGTGAATGTTGTGTGTCTATCTGTGTTGGCCCTGCGATGAGGTGGCGACTTGTCCAGGGTGTACCCCGCCTTCCGCCCGATTGTAGCTGAGATAGGCGCCAGCGCCCCCCGCGACCCCAAAAGGGAATAAGCGGTAGAAAATGGATGGATGGATGGTTTCAAAGGGCTTCAAACCTTTTTTTGTGTCACATCATATTCAGGCACATCAAGAGGTAGTCCTGAATCCAATTAAATGGGTTGTACTTGTATAGCGCTTTTCTACCTTCAAGGTACTCAAAGCGCTTTGACACTACTTCCACATTTACCCATTCACACACACATTCACACACTGATGGAGGGAGCTGCCATGCAAGGCGCCAACCAGCACCCATCAGGAGCAAGTGTGAAGTGTCTTGCTCAGGACACAACGGACGTGACGAGGTTGGTACTAGGTGGGATTTGAACCAGGGACCCTCGGGTTGCGCACGGCCGCTCTACCACTGCGCCACGCCGTGGGAGAAATCTGATCTTTTCACATGTGACTTCAGTCTAAACGCAAAGCGACGTGAATGCAACCCGAATGTTACTTTTTCGTCAGCTTTGGGCGAGCAACGTCATTCGTGTGCACAGGGAAAGACGCAGCCCGCCAGTGGAAGTTGATATTTCATCACAACATCCATATTAAATGAGCAAATTCTATTAAAGACGACCACATTTTCGTTGCATTACTTTTCAATAGTGCACAAATAATGGGCTATATGTAGTATATGAATATATATTTGGATTCTGAAGAAATACCAAATGTCGAAGAATTGATGCTGTGACCCAATTGCTTGCATGTCAGTTGAAAAATAAAGCTCAAGTAGATCCTTGCTGATGTTCATGCCTCTTCTACTTAATAGCCATTAAAAGATTAGAAACCTCCCAAATATATTACAATATATGTACATCCATTCATACTTTCTATTACTTTCATTTATTTTCAAGTCAAAAACGCTCATTTATAAGACGTTGCGACTTTTATTTTATTTTGTAATAGTAGTGACTTCCTCCCGGTCAACTTCCTATGTTTTCATTTTAGCGAATTGAGCATTGCAAGTAGCGTCGAGGCAAAATTGGGGCCCCATGCGCGTTTACGGTGGAGTCTGATACAAAGCAAATTTTACTTGCAGGGTAAACACTCAGTTTGAAAAAAATCAGATAAAAAAAAAAAAAAAATCAGATTTGGGTCATTTTGGCCTGTAGTGTAAACATAGTCTTACAGAAAGACAACCATCCCTGCAGCAATCCACCAATCAGGCCTGGGTGGTAGAGTGGCCAGACGGAAGACATTCATTCGTAAAAATGCACCTGAGAGATTCTCAGACCATAACAAACAAAACAAAAATAAATAAAATTCTATAAATATTCTATTTTTTGTCCTTCACTGATAGTTTTAGTCTTCATATTTTATCCGTTTTGATAGCTAAGTTTTTATTGGTTCATACTGAAGCACTTCAAGATTGATTTAATATTAAAAGTGTGTAACTCTGTTATCCTGTATCCTAATCTATTCAGTGGTCCTTGAACGCAGTTTAAAAACACCTCTGTCTCGTATTATTCAGAAAATAGACTCATTAGTCTTATCTAGGAGAACACAGCTTGTCTGTTAAATGTGCACAATTGAATAGCTTAGTTGCTCATACAGCAATGTGTTCATGTAGGTTTAGATTGGGGTATATCAGGGCTATTCAACTACATAATGAAGAGTTTCATAAGCCCAAGGGCCGGACATCGAAATATGGAATTTTTGTAAGAAAGTGCCTCCGCAGGTTATATTCCTTTGAGACTGTGTTTACTTAATAGCAAAGTAAACAGATCGGCTTTCACACGGCACTGTCAATACGTTCTGCCCTTGCTTCTCGTTTCCAGCGTGTGCAGCTAGTTAACAGTATAAAACAAAAAAAAGAAGCTCCAGTTTTTTGGGAGAATTAATTTTCCTTCTTTTTAGTTATTTTCCTTCCTTTGTTTTATTTCATTAGACTTCTTCCTTCATCTATGTTTGTAAGACTGAAAATATAAACATAAAATAAATATAACAAAAATATAATGTCCATTGTGTGTTTTACATAATGTCCATTGTGTATTTTACATATAAAGTAGAGGGTTTAGTGTTAATATATTCACACAATAAACTGTAAATGTTTACACATACAGAAATTACACAACATTAAGACACCAAACATTGTATGTGCCTAATTATTTTTAGCATTGTCACTCTTTACTGGTCAAATTTAGCATTACATGTAATAAACAAGGTTTGATCGTTACTTTCAGACAAAAAACACGACCACAAATACAAAAAACATCACAAAGCCAGCAATTTCAATATAAAACAAAGTAAATATCTTAATACACAAAATATATCTACTTTTAAATGTTTGACCAAGTTTCATGATGAATCTTACAAGCTGGGATTTTTATCATTGTTGCTGCTTGTCTGGATCAATGTGTTTGTCGCTTAAGTGGTCCGCCAGAAAACAATAACTCGAGCACTTGCTCGGGGTTGAATATTTATACTTTGTTATCCAGTCGTTAAGTCAGATTTTTGCAATCGTGGACTTCTTCTACTCACCCAACTGCCGCTTCACTGTGACACATATGCCTCACTGTTTTTTAAATGCATACTAACTTGTAAAAAGTCAGTTTACAATGGAGCCTATGGGAGGTCCTTTATTCCATCAATAAAGCCCTCTAAATAACCATCCAAAAACCGCCAACAATACTCCATTTACATTTCTTGACTTGAATATTAACCAAGTGTTAAGTGATATTGTTATTCTTAGCACTAACGCTGGCAAACAATTTATAGCAACGCCATGATCAGAGGGAGGTAACTTGCTTGTGTGGCTATGTTGAAATCATCGACTCGTGAAAGTTTATTCTAGATCATAAATACTGTCTCTCACCCGGATATTGGAACAATGAGTACATAATCCGATGAGTTGGTCAACTTTGGCTTCCAACTTAGACCCAGGAATGCTGAGAAAGACACGAAAAGTCGCTTGGTCTTCTCTTGGTTTTCACCTCCCTTTTTCTTTGCGAGGATTACAAGTCATTCTTTATCTAAATGGGAATACTGGAACATCCTGACAGTCGCCATTTGAGTAAGAGCAGACATTGTACAGTAATTGAAGTTGTATCATGTTTGTTGGCTTTCACCTATGCAATGGCCTAGTGGTTAGAGTGTCCGCCCTGAGATCAATAGGTTGTGAGTTTAAACTCTGGCCCAGTCATACCAAAGACTATAAAAATGGGACCCATTACCTCCCTGCTTGGCACTCAGCATCAAGGGTTGGAATTGGGCGTTAAGTCACCAAAAATGATTCCCGGGGGCGGCCACCGCTGCCTCCGACTGCTCCCCTCACCGCCTAAGGGGTGATCGAGGGTGATGGGTCAAATGCAGAGGGTAATTTTGCCACACCTAGTGTGTGTGTGTGTGTGTGTGTGTGTGTGTGTGATAATCATTGGTACTTGGTAAGTCTGAAGTGAGTAATAATCAGTGATGTTGTTGAAGGAAAAAGCAATTGTCATGATGCGTTTTTTTAAGGTAATGTGCCGCTGTATACTTAAAATGAGCAAAATACATAAATTGTACATGTGAATTATAAACGTGCCTGTTACTAAATTGCATGTAGGCTTACAGCTTGTATATAATATGTTGATGGAAGTGTGTGGATGTTTTTCCATCCATCCATTCATCTTCTTCCGCTTATCCGAGGTCGGGTCGCGGGGGCAGCACCCTAAGCAGGGAAGCCCAGACTTTCCTCAAGCCAGCCACTTCGTCCAGCTCTTCCCGGGGGATCCCGAGGCGTTCCCAGGCCAGCCGGGAGACATAGTCTTCCCAACGTGTCCTGGGTCTTCCCCGTGGCCTCCTACCGGTTGGACGTGCCCTAAACCAGATGCCCGAACCACCTCATCTGGCTCCTCTCGATGTGGAGGAGCAGCGGCTTTACTTTGAGCTCCTCCCGGATGACAGAGCTTCTCACCCTATCTCTATGGGAGAACCCCGCCACCCGGCGGAGGAAACTCATTTCGGCCGCTTGTACCCGTGATCTTGTTCTTTCAGTAATAACCCAAAGCTCATGACCATAGGTGAAAATGGGAACTCAGATCGACCGCTAAATTGAGAGCTTTACCTTCCGGCTCAGCTCCTTCTTCACTGGATGTTTTTTAAAGCGCTTTATAGGCGGGATACAGCGACTCCTACAGGCTCCATCGTAAACAGACTTTGATCACGTTTATTTACGATTTAGAATGCATAAAAAAGGAAAAACGTGTTCTTGTCTTACTTAAGTATTGTGAATGATATGTAAAATTCCAAAAAAGTGCTGTTCACCTTAAAGTCATTTTAAGTGCTTACAGTCTTAGCTTTCCTGTCACTTACGAGTGCAGCATAAAAGAGCTTGTGTGACTCCTTGGATTGATCAAAAACCAGTTCAAAGACATCACAGACAACAGTATTATCATTGACATTCATGTCCATAAGCAAAGGCAAACCTCTGACCACAACTAAATAGGTCATAACTCGACGAAAAGAGAGGAATGCTTCCCCTACGGAGCGCAGTATGAGGGTAGCAATTTGTTTCAAAGGGCCTGTGCACCATTAGATAAACATCTCCCCTTAGCCAAGTTACAGTGGAAGACTTGAAGTGGGAGAGTGTGTAATTAGCCTTCATTAGATGTCTTACATCTGCTGCTCGCCTGTTGAACATGTTGGTGAATTTAACAAATAACGCATTACAGGCTGGGCTCATGTCTGCTGCAGACCAGTCCACATCATCCAATCACAAACCGACTCTTTGATCTGCTGTAGTTTTGTTGTTTGGGTCAATTTAACACATTATGCATATGATATACCCAGGAAATAGAGAATGACAACTATTCACACTAGTGTTGCAATTGTATAGCATCCTTGTAAATCTCGGTATCAGGGTCACAGTTCAGTATGTACCCCTGTACAGTAAAGGAACAGATAATACAACTGCGTACCTTTTTGAGCTTTTATTATTTTTCAAATGAAACATAATTCCAAACTTTGTTTGTTTCTCCAAATTAAAAGTTGGTGACAATATGCCTGTATGTTGCGAAGCCACAAAAGAAGCCCCGCTTGATTTCTGATACATACACGGCTACAGCTAACGATTATTTTAGGAATCGAGTATTTTTTCCGTTAGTTTGTCCGAGTAATCGGATAAAATATGCTTTATAGCCTCCATGCAAATTATAGGTAAAATAGTTCAATAAACATTTTTTTCCCCTGCTTGCAATAAGTTGTATTTTTTTTTTTAACAAATGCACTTAACAACACTGAAATTTCACTTGTAACGTGTCATAAATTCAAACTGATCACCGACACACTGAGCACAGCACCCACACCCCCGTTCTCACATGTGCTCGAGTGCAGCCGCTGTGTGGAAACTGTCCGCTAGTTTAAAGTTCTATATTTAAAGGTTGTGATTCTGGTTTTGATAGATTTTTCTTAGTTAAACTAATCAAACAATTAATCAAAGAATTACTTAGCCAACTATAACATCCAGATTTCATTCTCTGAAAACTTGATTTTCAATCACAATTTAGAATTTTTAATAAAAACTCAAAACAAACAAACAAAAGACAGCAGAGTGGGCAGTTGCTTACGTAATCATAATATTTGTGATGAGATAGGCTAAAGAAACATCATACATATATTTCAGCCTTTTCTCATTACATTGTGCCTTTTTCCTTTATTTTTCAATTTTAATGTTTTTTATTGCTAATTTATTTTCTTTCTACAATTTCTAAGATGTGTCTTTGATTTGGTTATGGTTATGATTTTTTTTTTTAGACATGTTAGTATGTTTACATTAACAAACCTCATTTGATTACACCGGAACATTTCAGCATATCTGAAAAGGAGTAGGAAGAAACAAATCTTATATTATTATATCCTGTCTCTTTTTTAAGTCTTTTGATGATAGTTAATTCACAATATACTTTTTACATCTAAGAATTAAGTTTACTTCCTGTGTGAAAGAAAAACTTTTTTTTAAAGTAAATTCTTATTGGTGATAGTCAATGAATGTTATGTACTACTTAATATTGTCGAATCTGCCACTATTGTAGTTTTTAGTACTTACAGAAGTGATTCAGGTGAGGTTGCTTTTGGAAATTTTCTGTGCGTTGGTGCTTGCAGAGGGCGGCTTACTGCATGTGCCTCACAATACGAAGGTTCTGAGTAGTCCTGGGTTCAATCCTGCGCTCGGGATCTTTCTGTGTGGAGTTTGCATGTTCTCCCCGTGACTGCGTGGGTTCCCTCCGGGTACTCTGGCTTCCTCCCACCTCCAAAGACATGCACCTGGGGATAGGTTGATTGGCAACACTAAATTGGCCCTAGTGTGTGAATGTGAGTGTGAATGTTGTCTATCTGTGTTGGCCTTGCGATGAGGTGGCAACTTTTCCAGGGTGTACCCCACCTTCCGCCCGAATGCAGCTGAGATAGGCTCCAGCACCCCCCGCAACCCCAAAAGGGACAAGCGGTAGGAAATGGATGGATGGATGGTGCTTGCAGACTAGAGTAACTATAGTGGGTACCCATGACTCCTTTAAGTATTTCACTCTTTGTTTCATTGCAGTCTTTTGCTAAACTTAAAAAAAGTTCATTTTCTTTTCTCCTTAATGTAAACTCAGCAAATGTATTTAAAATAAAAAAAAAACTAAAAAAATTGTATTTAGACCTTTTGCTCAATACTTTAATGCATCTTTGGCAGCAATTACTTCCTCAAGTCTTTTTGAATATGACGCTACAAGCTTGGCACACCTGTCTTTGGTTAGTTTTGCCCCTTCCTCTTTTTCTATTCCTCGCATTTATCTTTCCCTCTATCCTGACTAATCTCCCAGTTTTTAATGCTGAAAAACATCCCCACAACATGATGCTGCCACCACCATGCTTTACTGTAGGGATGGTATTGGCCTGGTGATGAGTCGTGCATGATCTGAGAGTCTTTCAGGTGCATTTTGGCAAACTTTTTACTCAGAAATGGTTTCTGTCTAGCCACTCTACCATTGGTTGATTGGTGCAGAGATGGTATTGGCCTGGTGATGAGTCGTGCATGATCTGAGAGTCTTTCAGGTGCATTTTGGCAAACTTTTTACTCAGAAATGGTTTCTGTCTAGCCACTCTACCATTGGTTGATTGGTGCAGAGATGGTTGTCGTTCTGGAAGGTTCTTTTCTCTCTACAGAGAAATGCTGTAGCTCTGACAGAGTGACCATGGGGTTTTCGGTTACCATTAAGATGAGTTCAGCAATGTTCAGAGACGACTTTGATGAAAACCAAAGCTCCACATCCAACTCGATGGAGCTTGAGAGGTGTCGTAAAGATGAATGGGCAAAACTACCCAAAGATAGGTGTGCCAAGCTTGTGGCATTGTATTTAAAAATACTTAAAGCTGTAATTGTTGCCAAAGATGCATCAAGAAAGCATTGAGCAAAGGGTCTGAATACTTATTAACATGTGACTTTAGAGTTTAGGATTTTAATACATTTTCAAAATGTTAAGATGGAGTGCTGATTGTACATTAATGAGAAATAAAATTAACTTTTTTGACTTTTGCAAATAACTGCAATGAAAAGAAGACTGAAACATTTAAAGGGGTCTGAATACTTTTCGTACCCACTGCATACTACCAGGAAGTTTTAGGGGCACAGCTGAACCACAAAATACAGAGATTGGCAGTCTCAGGCAAAGCAGATGTGTATGAGATGTTGAGAAGCGGATTTATGATGCCTCCACCACACTTCTATTATAATTTCCTTATGAACAAAATGAACCCAGAAGCACCACATTTGCATGTATGAGTTTATCTGTGGAAACAAACAAATAAATCAATACATGGGAAACACTGACGTGTGTGTGTGTGTGTGTGTGTGTGTGTGTGTGTGTGTGTGTGTGTGTGTGTGTGTGTGTGTGTGTGTGTGTGTGTGTGTGTGTGTGTGTGTGTGTGTGTGTGTGTGTGTGTGTGTGTCATTTGCATGTATGAGTTTATTTGTGGAAACAAACAAATAAATCAATACATGGGAAACACTGACGTGTGTGTGTGCGTGCGTGCGTGCGTGCGTGCGTGCGTGCGTGCGTGCGTGCGTGCGTGCGTGCGTGCGTGCCCGCCCGCCCGCCCGCCCGCCCGCCCGCAGGAAGAAGGATCCTACCTTGGAGGCGCAAGACATAATGGAGATGTTATTTTTATTTACATTGCCATAAGTAATTATTCAGATTATGGTTTAAATGGGAACTGGCCTTTTATTTTTATTTTGCCTTTTTATTCACAATCTTTTTGTAAGACAAGCACACATTTTTTTATGCACTCGAATTAGTAAATAAATGCCAGCAAAACTAAGCTTAAAATATGTGTTTTCCGGTCTTTTTCGCCATTTACGGTCTTAGTTTGCTGTCAAAGTGTACCACCTTCTCAGTTTAAGTCTAAAACTAATTTTACTATGATTAAATTAGAATAAACCTTAATGAGTTCAAGGCGGGGCAGCACGGTGGAAAAGGGGTTAGTGCGTCTGCCTCACAATACGAAGGTCCTGAGATTTCCTGGGTTCAATCCCGGGCTTGGGAAATTTCTGTGTAGAGTTTGCATTTCCTCCCCGTGACTGTGTGGGTTCCCTCCGGGTACTCCGGCTTCCTCCCACCTCCGCGAAGACATGCACAGGTTGATTTGCAACTCTAAATTGTCCCTAGTGTGTGAATGTGAGTCTGAATGTCGTCTGTCTATCTATGTTGGCCCTGCGATGAGGGGGTGACTTGTCCAGGGTGGATGTACCCTGCCTTCCGCCTGATTGTAGCTGAGATAGGCACCAGCGCCCCCCGAAACCCCAAAGGGAATAAGCGATAGAAAATGGATGGAGTTCAGGGCGAGAAAGCAGCTCACTAGCTGATGATATCAGGTAAAGTAGCATAAGGAAGTTGACTTTCTCTGAACAATGTGCCGCTAAATGAAGATCCTTAACGTTAGCGCTTATAACAACAATATTGCTAATACTTGGTTAATGTTCAGCTCACAAGATGCACCTGGACTATTGTTGGCGCTTTTTGGATGGTTAATTTTGGGGTTGTATGATCAAAATAGACACAATGACTCCATTGTTTCCTATTTAAGTGACTTTTATGTCCGGAAGTAAAAGTGCACTTAAATTGGAATGCATACTAACCCGGGTTAGTATGCATTGGGAAAAAAAGAAATATGTGTTCTTGTCTCTCATAACGATTGTGAATTATAGGCAAAATTCCCCCAAAAAGTGCAATTCCCTTTTAAAATCGATTAGTTACGTATGCAGCAAGTGAAGCAACAGAATGTAAATTAACAGTTTTTTCCAATCAAATAAACCGCTTTGATCAATTTATCGCTGCAGCCCTAGATACAGTGTTATGGTATTAGTTTATGCATGTCTGTTGAAATGACTCCACAACTGGATTACCTGTTTTGCTAGCTGGCCCCAAACTGTGATGTTGATCCCTGGAACAGAGGTGTGTCTCAATGAGATGGAGTAATGAGTTGCAGTTCCGTCCAGGAATTAATTACAGAGTTTGCAGCCAGCTGGCAGGAGAGCATTGAGCAGCACTGAAGCTTACCATCTTTTTCTAATGTTCATGTGAAAACAGACTAAAAACACCACTAGAGAGAAAAACGGAATGCTTGTTTGCGCGATCTACAATACAAATCACTCATTTGTATTGTAGGGGCGGTATAGCTCGGTTGGTAGAGTGGCCGTGCCAGCAACTTGAGGGTTGCAGGTTCGATTCCCCCTTCAGCCATCCTAGTCACTGCCGTTGTGTCCTTGGGCAAGACACTTTACCCACCTGCTCCTAGTGCCACCCACACTGGTTTAAATGTAACTTAGATATTGGGTTTCACTATGTAAAGCGCTTTGAGTCACTTGAGAAAAGCGCTATATAAATATAATTCACTTCACTTCACATTTAGCCCCCTTTTCTGCTGTCAATGTAATCCCATGGTCTCCATACTTAGCATGACAGGCCATTAGTAGGCATCCCCTTGTAACACAATTCTACTTGCATGCATACCAGCGCTTTGTCTTTTCAAATTTTGTCAAACTCGAATTTTGCGCATTTAAGCAAGGTGACTAAATGTGCATTCTACTAGCGTTAGAAGTGTTCTGATCACTATTTATTGGTTTGGTTGTACTTTTAACATACACATGCAGTCCAGACCCAGCACCTAACATATTTCTATTTATTCAAATGACTTTTCAGCGCTATATATATATATATATATATATATATATATATATATATATATATATATATATATATATTAGATAAGTGCTATAAACTATTTTCATTTTAAGGTTAGCCAAAATATACTTTTAATACACTGCAGTCCACACATATCCCTGACTGGACCGTTCACCAAGTGCTGCAGTAACAAATGATCTGCAATACAAGAGCTGTACCAAAATATTTATCAAATAGTAGAATTTACCCAAATGCAAGACACTTTTTTTCCTGGAGAAAATCTAAAAAAAAAAAATTTTCTCCTTTGTTAAAGTTGGATTCTGCAGATGTACATGCCCACCAAGCCAAATCACTTATGCCCAAGCCAGTCGTAGCGTTTCTTCCTGTCACCCACATATCCTATTACTGACCTGAACAGATGCAGACAGAGATCCACTGACATAAAAATGCCCCAAAAGTTGTTAGAAAGTTAGCAAACGGAGGAGTTATGATGCTAATTTTAAGCCGATAGTGAACCAGAGACATCCACCAACAACTGTCAAAAAAATCCAAGGAATATAATATTATTTTTATCGCAGTGTATCTTTGGTTTGTGATAACTCATAATAAAAATATGGCTTGAATAATAATGTCTTTAAACTCTTTTTTTGTCTTCAAAACGTGTTGAAAAATTGTGTCATCACCAATGTGGTAGTTTGTCCTTACAAATATAATCCTTTCTGGAGAGTTATTTACAGTATTTATTACCACAGGGTTGTGTATTGTCGTTGCAGAATTGTTTATACAGGTTGGTTGTGCAGATGTCCTGGGTAATAAGAGTAAATCTGAGACCGAATGAGGACTTGAGGTAAATTTAAATGGGACTTTTAAGGAGCTCCATCAATCAATGTCACATCTGTGGTATTGCATAGATGATTTATTTTGTAGCGATCATAGCCAGCAGGTTTATAGTCTGTTATGTTGTAGTAATGTAGTGAAATGTTGCTATGGCTTTGCTGTAGGACAGACGGACTCCGCTTTATGTATTGTGAGGGGTATGTTAACATGCTTTAAAGCAGTGGTTCTCAAATGAGGGTACGCCCAGGGTATTTGAAGGTATGCCAAGGGGTACGTGAGAGTTTTTTTAAATATTCTAAAAATAGCAATAATTCAAAAATCCTTTATAAATATTGTGAACGGCTTCCTGCCGTTATCGTGCGGGTTGCATGGACCATCAAAGAAGGACATTGCTTTTGCAGGTTTGACTCTTGTTTATTTTTCAAAAACATTTTGTCTTTTCTTCGGATCGCTTTTCAGCTGCTCCTCTCCTGCTCGCTCCTCTCTCACCTTCAGTCTGCCGCGTTATTCGTCGCTGTGTTCGGCTCACTCTCAGTCGTTCTCGCTCGTCTGGTTCTTCTACTCCTTCTGCTTCCTTCTTTCCTCCTTCTCCCCTTTTATATACTGCTAGGAGATAGGCAGATTGTTAGCCGGTGTGTGTGTGTCACGCACCTGATTCAGATTGTGGCGGCGTCGCTCCCAGCAAGCCCTGCCTCCTCGCTCTGCTGCATTTTCCGCCTCCTGGCCGCCATATTGAGCAGGGCCAAAGTGTGTCCTGCCCCGCCGTCGGCCCGTCGGCTCCGCTTATCCACAGTCCTCCATTGCCAAACTCAAGCCGGGATTCCGCCCGGCTGAATCCCGGCTGAGCATACTCCCCCCTCCCATTTTTGAAGGAGCGGGGAAAAAAACCTGCCATGGCCACCTGTCTTCTCTTCTTCTGTCGCTTCCTCCACTGAGGTGAACTTGTCCTCTTCCTCTGACACCTCTTCGTCTTGTGGTTGCACTTCCGCTTCTTCGTCCTCTTTGATCTTTTCTTTGTCTTCCTTGTCCTCTTCGTCCTCCTCATCATCATCATGCCCCGGTTCATCCTCACCTTGCTCTTCTTCATAATCATCATCATCTTCTTCCTCTTCTCCTTCATCATTTTCTTCATCATTTGATTCATCTTCTTCATCATCATCGTCCGATTCATCCTTTTCTTCATCATTTGATTAATCTTCTTCTTCTACTTCATCCGATTCATCTTCTTCTTCTTCATCCGATTCATCTTCTTTTTCATCATTTGATTCATCATCATCATCATCATCTGATTAATTTTTTTCTTCTTCTTCATCCTTTAATTCATCCTCTTTTTCATCCTCTTTGACTTCTTATTTGTCCTCTTTGACTTCTTCTTCGTCCTCTTCTTCCTCTTCTACTTCCGCGACTCTTTTCTCCTCAGCTCTTCTAATCCTCTCCTCTACCAAGGCGATCTCGTCCTCCCTCTCTTTGGCTGACAGCTCGCCCTGCTGGTCTGCAGATGCCACTGCAGCCTCCCCAGCCCCACCTTCCAGGTGGGACGCCTAAGTCAAGACTTCACTGGCGTCCTCCTCGACTTCTTCTTTGGGGGGGGGCACTTTCCGCCTCGCCCCATCTTGTCCGTCAGTGCCTGCATGAGCTGGCTATTTTGCTGGCTGCTTTCCGCAATCTCGGTGAACGCGCCCACAAGCGCCCAGAGGAAATCGTCCTCCCTCGCCTCCGATGCTCTATCGGCGTTGGTTGCCATTTGTGAACGACTCTTGCCGTCGTCGTGCGGGTTGCATGGACCATCAAGGAAAGACATCACTTCGCACAGGTTTGACTCTTTATTTGTCAATAAAGGCTGCAGTGTTGGTCGGCGTTCTTTCAGCTCCTCCTCCTCCTCTGCTCGCTCCGGTTTGCTTTTCAGCTGCCTTTTTGTCGCCTTTGTCTGTGCTGGACTCTGTCGCTCTTTGGCTCTCGTGGCTCGCTCTCCGATCGCTCTCCTCAGTGCTGCGCACACTCCCACTCCTCTCTCTCTGATCGCTCCTCCCTCTCCCCTCTTAAACACTGCGAGGAGATAGGCAGTCCTCTTTGACTTCTTCCTCGTCCTCTTTGACTTCTTCCTCGTCCTCTTTACTTTCTCTTATTCTTTCACTTCTTCTTCATGTTTAACTTCATCTTCAACTTCAACTTCCTCTTCATCTTCACTCTCCACTGGCTGTGCATCTGTCTCCTCAGCTTTTCTAATACTCTCCCTTCAAGGGCGAGCTCGTCCTCCCTCTCTTTGGCCTACAGATCGCCCTGCTGGTCTGTAGACGCAACTGCAGCCTCCAAGGCCCCGCTTCCAGGTGGGACGCTTCAGCCAAGACTTCACTGGCGTCCTCCTTGACTTCTTCTTTGGGGGGGGCACTCGCCGCCTCCCCCCATCTGGTCCGCCAGCGTCTGCATGAGTTGGCAATTTTGCTGGCTGCTCGCTGCCAGCTGTGTGAGAGTGTTTATGATAGCCCACAAGGGATTGTCCTCCCTCGCCTCCGATGGTCCTTTAGCGTTGGGCGCCACTGTGAACGGCTTCCTGCCGTCATCGTGCGGGTTGCATGGACCATCAAGACATCGCTTCGCACAGGTTTGACTCTATTTTTCAATAAAGGCTGCAGTGTTGGTTGGTCGCTCTTTCAGCTCCTCCTCCTCTGCTCGCTCCGGTCCGCTTTTCAGCTGCCGTTTTGTCGCCTTTGTCTGTGCTGGACTCTGTCGCTCTTTGGCCCTTGTGGCTCGCTCTCCGATCGCTCTCCTCAGTGCTGCGCACACTCCCACTTCTCTCTCTCTGATCGCTCCTCCCTCTCCCCTCTTAAACACTGCGAGAGATAGGCAGATTGTTAACCGGTGTGTGTGTCACGCACCTGATCTTGGATTGCTGCAGTGTCGCTCCAGGCATGCCCCGCCTCTTTGTTCCACTGCATTCTCCGCCTCCTGGCCGTCATCTTGAGCAGGGCCAAAGCGTGTCCCGGTCCGCCTCTCCGCAAATATATTTATTAAATAATACTTCAACAAAATATGAATGTAAGTTCATAAACTGTGAAAAAAAATACAACAATGCAATATTCAGTGTTGACAGCTAGATTTTTTTGTGGACATGTTCCATAAATATTGATGTTTAAGATTTCTTTTTTGGTGAAGAAATGTTTAGAATTAAGTTCATGGATCCAGATGGATTTCTATTACAATCCCCAAAGAGGGCACTTTAAGCTGATGATTACTTCTATTTGTAGAAATCTTTATTTATAATTGAATCACTTGTGTATTTTTCAACAAGTTTTTAGTTATTTTTATGTCTTTTTTTCCAAATAGTTCAAGAAAGACCACTACAAATGAGCATTATCTTGCACTGTTATACATTTTAATAAATCAGAAAGTGATGACATAGTGCTGTATTTTACTTCTTTATCTCTTTTTTTCAACCAAAAATGTTTTGCTCTGATTAGGGGGTACTTGAATTAAAACATTTTCACAGGGGGTACATCACTGAAAAAAGGTTGAGAACCACTGCTTTAAAGCAATCCAGCAGTAGAAATCAGGCCTCTCCACATATTAATTTGATTAGAAGGAACATGTAATAAGGAGAAATGTAAAAAGTTTTAAAGGTTGGGTCGCATATGGACTGACACTGTTTATGCAGGTTGATTATACACACAGCTACACCACACGTATGCATCTGTGAATATCTTGGTGCACCATTAACACTCACAAAAACCCAAATCTCATTGCTGGTTTATAGAAAACTCTTCTCCATAAATGGGAAAAGAAAATATTTATAGTCCAACAAAACTGTCTCAAAAAAAACTCTTGAGATATGTGCACCACATGCAGTTTTGTGCTTTTTAGTTGAACATTTATGACCTCATCTGTATTCTGGGCACCTTGCAGTAAATTTACTTTTCACTGCATTTGTTTTCTCGTTTATATTAACAGCACTCACTGTCATTCCCTGCAACGACTTTTTGACATCCAGATTGTCTCACATCCAGGAGATGATTTTGTTTTTAAGTGGGCGTAATCACAGAGCGGCAGTGTGGTCGAGGAGGGAACAGTCATTTATTGTTCACTGAGAAGATGAGGAAAGAGATGGACATATAAGAAAGCAGAGGGGTAGAAGGAGGCTGTTGGGTGGAAGAGAAGAGGAAGCTTGTGGTTGTTGAAAGAGTGTGTACAGTCCAGTTAGGTATTTTAAAACCCCGCCCCCATCAGCCCGCAGCATCCAAGTTTACATGTTCCCTTGGCACACACACACACACACACACACACACACACACACACACACACACACACACACACACACACCCTGGAATGATTCAGCAGCACTCGTCAGCACCGCTTCTGGCATTCCCTCTTAGTCAGTTCCAGCATTTTCTTGTGGGAACTTAATCGGGACAGGGCAGTAGATATTTTATGCTCATAGTTTCTCAAAGACCAGGAAAGACTTTTAGACAGCTGAATCCGGAAGATTTTATATGTTACATTTTGTTTTGTCACACATCACCTCATTTTGCGCCAATTCAGTTATGTACAACAATGGACTGGCTATAATTAGTCTTGATAACCATTAAGTTGTCTATAGGTCTCCTATAATGCAAAAGAGTAGATGACGTTATTGTCTAATTTGTATAATCGGCCATGGACGCACAACAGGCGCAAAATACAAGACATCATTTTTTTTTTATCACCTAATGAAATAAGCTCAATATCTGCATCTTAAATGCATTAACTAAATATTAGTAAAAACAATGGCAGCAAATATACTATAATATATGTTATTTAAACTTGTCTCAAATCATCTTGTGCAGTTTAGCTTTAATAGCTCATTTCTTAAGCAGCCAGATGCTATTTATTAAATAAACACAGATGTCATTCCGATTATGATCATCTATAAAACATCACACACAATTAGTACAAGTCATTAATGCTTCAAATAGGTCTCTTAAAGCGGGGGTCAGCAACCCGTGGCTCTCAAGCCGCATGCGGCTCTTTAGTGCTGCCTTCGTGGCTACTAGAGCATTTTTAAAAAAGGTTTGAAAATGGAAAAAGATGGGGGCGGGGTAAATATTTTTTTTTGTTTTAGTATGTTTTTTGATTGACGACAAACATGACACTAATCTTCCCAATTGTTAGAAAGCCCACTGTTAAATATGTTTGTGTATAGGCTTCACTGATCAAAGTATTTGGTTTTGATTGATTGATTGAAACTTTTATTAGTAGATTGCACAGTACAGTGAGTTAAACTCTTAAACTTGTTTACGTCGGGGTCCACATAAATCAATTTAATGGTAAAATAAATGAACATCGTTTTGTCCTACTAATTTCGGCTGTTCTTGCACTCACCATAGTGTGGACTGTGACACAACAGTTTGTTTACATGTAAAATCTTCCACTCCTTCTTTGTCTCATTTTGTCAACCAAACGTTTTATGCTGTGCGTGAATGCACAAAGGTGCACTTTGTTGATGTTATTGACTTGTTGGAGTGCTAATCAGTTTGGTCAGTACATGACTGCAAGCTAACCAATGCTTGCAGGCCATTTAGGCTTGCTGTATGTACATATTGCATCATTATGCCTCGTTTGTAGGCCCACCTTCCGCCCGATTATAGCTGAGATAGGCGCCAGCGCCCCCCGCGACCCCAAAAGAGAATAAGCGGTAGAAAATGGATGGATGGATGTAGGTATATTTGAGATAATTTGATTTCCTTTATGTCCTCTGTGTATTTCATTTATATTTGCATGTCTCATGACACATTATCTATATGTAATATTGGCTGCATTTCTGATAGTTGTTTAGTGTGCAATGTTGTTCCAGACCAGAGAAAACATTACCCAGCTTGCAACGATTGTAATAAATCTGTTAAAAGAAGACAGCCTGCCGTTTCCTTTAACTTGGACACACACATCTATACCTTTGGCCATTAAAAAGCCAGTCATTTCCAGGAGCTATCTCACCTTCTAAGTAGCCTCTGATTTACTAAGGGTTTCTAATGTTGTAAAAGTGTGTAGAATAAATTTGACATTACATTTCTGTCAGCAAAGATTGCATGAGCCTGCGACACAGTCCTTTTGATTGTAAGCTGATATAGCTAATATAGACACTTACATCATGTGTTGCCTTCATTTGAATACTTATAAACAGCTTTTAATTTTTTGTGGCTCCAGACAGAATTGTTTTTTTTTGTATTTTTGGTCCAATATGGCTCTTTCAATGTTTAGGGTTGCCGACCCCTGTCTTAAAGTGTTAGACGCCTTACATCGGCAATGAGGTCTGCATCGATGGCCAGCAATGCTCATAACATAAGCGTAACCAGACGTCGGAATAACGCCATCAAAATAAAGGATTTCAAAATAAGAGTCTTAGTACAAATGTGAATGAACATGGAGAATGTGTAAGAAACATAGGTCCGCTGTATCTTACATTGTATTTTTGGTGTTACTAATATTTGTGTTCTTGTGTCCAGCTGTTTTATGTTACGTAGTTGTATGCAATATGTCCGATTGAGAACTAGCGTCCTCTGTAGTGTACATCTGTGTTTTGCATTATTGCTACCGTTGCAATCACGTGACTTATAGGCACTTGGGGTTCGGGCGGCCAGGCCAGCAACTTGAGTGTTCCAGGTTCAATCCCCACTTCCACCATTCTAGTCACTGCCATTGTGTGCTTGAGCAAGACACTTTACCCACCTGCTCCCAGTGCCACCCACCATGGTTTAAATGTAGCTTAAAGATGTAGATAATGGGTTTCACCATGTAAAATGCTTTGAGTCTCTAAAAAAAGCACTATATAAATATAATTCACTTCACTTCAGGGTTTTAGGCGATGGTCTAGAGCAGGAGTCCCCAAGCTACGGCCCGCGGGCCGGATACGGCCCACCCGCGTCCAAAATCCGGCCCGCGGGAAGTCGCAAGTTAAAAAAAAATTAAATAATTACTTTATTTTGTTTTTAATTTTTAATTTTTTTAAATCTGTCCTTTCTAATCCATTTTACTGTTGTTACCTGTTGTGTCTCCTAGCCACTCAGTCACTGCTCTTGCAGTCAATTAGTGCACGAGGAATATATATATATATATATATATATATATATATATATATATATATATATATATATATATATATATATATATACATATATATATATATATATATAGTATAAAAAACAGTACAACTCTTTATATTTTCCTTTGTTTGTTTTTTATTGTAGCAACATGGTGGTTAACGTATGTGTGTGTGTATATATTTATATATATATATATATATATATATATATATATATATGTATATATATATATATATATATATACTGTATATATATATATATACACATACATACATACATACAGGACTGTCTCAGAAAATTAGAATATTGTGATAAAGTCCTTTTTTTCTGTAATGCAACTAAAAACAGGAAACTGTCATTACACACACATTACACACTGGATTCATTACACATCAACTGAAATATTGCAAGCCTTTTATTATTTTAATATCGCTGATTATGGCATACAGCTTAAGAAAACTTAAAAATCCTATCTCAAAAAATTGGAATATTTCCTCAGACCAAGTAAAAAAAACATTTGAAATGTCAATTAATGCACTCAGTACTTGGTTGGGAATCCTTTTGCAAGGATTACTGCATCAATGTGGCGTGGCATGGAGGCAATCGGCCTGTGGCATTGCTGAGGTGTTATGGATGCCCAGGATGCTTCAATAGCGGCCTTCAGCTCATTTGCATTATTAGATCTGGTGTCTTTCAGCTTCTTCTTCACAATACCCCACAAATTCTCTATGGGGTTTAGGTCAGGAGAGTTGGCAGGCCAATTGAGGACAGTAATGCCATGGTCAGTACACCAGTCACTGCTGGTTTTGGCACTGTGAGCAGGTGCCAAATCCATCCATCCATCCATTTTCTACCGCTTTCAAATCATGCTGGAAAATTAAATCATCATCTCCATAGAGCTTTACAACAGATGGAAGCATGTACACAACTGCATTGACTCTGGACTTGATGAAAAACAGTGGACCAAAATCAGCGGCTGACTTGGCTCCCCAAACCATTGCTGACTGAGGGAACCTCCGTTGTCTAGAGTTCAGGAGTGGCTTGACCATGGGAATACGGCTATTGAAGCTGTATCTTCGGGTTGCGGGGGGCGCTGGAGCCTATCTCAGCTACAATCGGGTCGAAGGCGGTGTACACCCCGGACAAGTCGTCTCCTCATCGCAGGGCCAACACAGATAGACAGGCAACACTCACATTCACATTCACACACACACACACACACACACACACACACACACACACACACACACACACACACACACACATATATATTTATTTATAAATATATACATTAGAGGTGTGGGAAAAAATTGTATTGAATCGAATACGTTGTGCGATTCAGAATCGATTCTCTTTTTTTGTTGTTGATTTTTTTACTTTTTTTTTTTTTTTGATTTTTTTTTTTTATCAATCTAACAAACAACTACACAGGAATATCATAACAATGCAATCTAATTCCAAAACCAAACCTGACCCAGCAACACTCAGAACTGCAATAAACAGAGCAATTGAGGGGAGACACAAACACGACACAGAACAAACCAAAAGTAGTGAAATAAAAATGAATATTATCAACAACAGTATGAATATTAGTTATAATTTCAGCATAGCAGTGATTAAAAATCCCTCATTTACCCTCATTAGACATTTATAAAAAATTAAAAAGAAAACAATAGCGTCACAGTGGCTTACACTTGCATCGCATCTCATAAGCTTGACAACACACTGTGTTCAATGTTTTCACAAAGATGAAATAAGTCATATTTTTGGTTCGTTTAATAGTTAAAACAAATTTACATTATTGCAATCAGTTGATAAAACTTTGTCCTTTACAATTATAAAAGCGTTTTTAAAAAAATCTACTATGCTAGCATGTCAGCAGACTGGGGTAGATCCTGCTGAAATCCTATGTATTGAATGAATACAGAATTGTTTTGGATCGAAAAAATATTGTTTTTGAATCGAGAATTGCGTTGAATCGAAAAAATCGATATATTATCGAATCGTGACCCCGAGAATCGATATTGAATTGAATCGTGGGACACCCAAAGATTCACAGGCCTAGAGTATATATATATATATATATATATATATATATATATATATATATATATATATATATGTATATATATATATATATATATATATATGTATATATATATATATATGTATGTATGTATATATATATATATATGTATGTATATATATATATATATATTTTTTTTTCTATCTCAGCTGCATTCGGGCTGTAGGCGGGGTATACCCTGGACAAGTCGGCCCCTCATCACAGTATATATATATATATATATATATATATATATATATATATATATATATATATATATAGCCCGGCCCCTGGCCAAATTATTCTAACCCAATGCGGCCCCCGTGTCAAAAAGTTTGGGGACCCGTGGTCTAGAGCCCCATTAGGCTACTGTTTATTTATCTGCATCACTGCAGATTTGGGTGTATTCTAGAGTACCATTGATAGTCACACACACACTAGGTTTGGTGAAATTACTCTCTACATTTGGTTTGGAAGTGAATATAAAAGCAATCATGAAAAACATTTTTTAATGGAATGGAGTGGATTCACACAATTTTAAGAAAAATTATTTTTAAAGATTTAAACCATTCATCATTACCAAGGTGTTACTGCTCGCTACAATCTCACCTCATTTGACACTTACACTTGTTTAGAGAACAAAATATTGGAGGCACGTCATATCTTTACTTCTGGAGGGTCCATAAATTAAGCATTAATCCGTAAAAGATCATAGTTGGATTTATTCCTGGATCGCTAAGTAATGTATTTGATGGACAAAAAGTGCATTGCTGCTGTGATCGTGACGCTAATGAGGAAAAGGATAAGCTTTATTGTAAAAAAAATGTGTCGACTCAACTCAGTGAAGTCATCGTGTTGATTTGACTGAGTTAAAGGAGCCATATGTAAGAATCTGGCCAGATACGGTACTGCAGTCACGGTCAAAATTCTGTCTCCTCCACCTCTCTCTGACTGAGGTTGCCAGACACGCAGCCAAATCCAATTTGATGGACTGGGCTACTCCAAGGAACTTCAAACTTCCACTACCTCTTACTAGAGGTTGAGGTGCTGGGACCATAATAGCCAAAAAGACAAGTGTTTTGTCAATAACAAATCTCTAACCAACACATTTTACAGAGAAACTAGGCTATTTTCAGGAAGAAGTAAGCCTGTGTACAATATCACAACAAATGGCAATCATATGGTTACTGTCAGTACTATCATAAAACAAAGACTAAAACAAACTACAACCAATGCTAGCAATGGTTATACTGGTGGAAATAAGTAGAGCATGCTTAGTAGCCTAATGTACGCTAAAAACTAAAGGAGACATTTTACCAATGTATGCCTATAGGCTACTGTTTGAAATGTTTCAGATTGTCATATAACTTGGTCCTTGATACATCGACGTCCCACTGGGGTGAGTTTTTCCTTGCCCTTATGTGGGCTCTGTACCGCGGATGTTGTTGTGGCTTGTGCAGCCCTTTGAGACACTTGTGATTTAGGGCTATATAAATAAACATTGATTGCACCAGCGCCCCCTGGATCCCAAAGGGAATAAGCGGTAGAAAATGGATGGATGGATGATTGATTGATACTTGTAGTCCACAATATGCAAACACGAATGAGGAATGATTTTATCATGTGATTTGGCTGTCTCCTTACGTTTCAGATTACCATGACAACAGTGCTAATGTTGGAACCCATTTCCTCAGCGAGTCAGCATATTGAGAACAAAATAGGCACTGACACTACCCATTTCCCCTACTACTCTATCCAATGTGCCCTGCCGTCCATATAGAGACAATTTATACTGCTTGCAATTTGTTTTCTGTTTCATGTAATATTCACCAGAAAAACTTACTTAAGAGAACTAAAAAATATGTTTGAACTTATTTTATCAGATTTTCAAGGTTCAACACTGCATGCCCATCCATCCATCCATCCATCCATCCATTTTATACCGCTTGTCCCTTTTAGGGTTGTGTGGGTGCTGGAGCCTATCTCAGCTTCATTCGAGCGAGTCACCACCTCATCACAGGGCAACACAGATAGACATACAACAGTGACACTCACATTCACACACTAGGGCCAATTTTTAGTGTTGCTAATCAACCTATCCCCAGGTGCATGTTTTTGGCGGTGGGAGGAAGCCAGAGTTCCCGGAGGGAACCCACGCAGTCACGGGGAGAACTGCATGCATGTTAGTTAAATGCTCACATTGACTTACTTTATGTAGTTAACTGAACTTATTATCATTATGGGTTTTTAACTTATTGACATCATGGGGTTTTTAATGAGTTTCCATGCTTTTTTCTAGTTGAAGTTGTCTGTTGTCATAACTCTTCTTACATAGTTGTGATGGGTAATTTGTTTTGTCAATTTGACAACAATAGTCCTTCTGACTAATGCCAACATCACTTTTAACAGTATTGTTTGCAGTTGCTTTTTGATTCTAAAACTTGTATCTCTGACAAAATAAATACATCTAAAACAAATGTCCACTGGTTAAGAGGATATGCAGGGATGGGAATTGTCCGTGGAGCCGCGGAATTCCGCCGATTTTGGCGCCGCCAGGTAGGGGTCTAACGGTACGTGTATTTTTATTGAACCGTTTCGGTATGGGGGTTCCTGTTCGGTGCGGAGGAGTACCGAACGAGTTCCACACGAACGTATGAAGTAGCCGCCTATGCTAAAGTCTTAACAAGCTGCTCCACTCCGTTCTGCCTCTGTGTCTGTCTGTACACAGCACTCAGCATTGTCCCTCCCACACAACCATCTGGTTGGTTATAACCGTAGCGATAACAAGCCAATCAGCAGTGCGTATTCAGAGCGTATCTAGTCAGCGCTTCAGCGTCGAGCAGATCGGCGTTTAGCAGGTGAGCAGCGGACTCTCCAAATTATACTAAACACTTCCAAGTCAACTACTTTCTAAACATCACTTTGAGGCCGTTCATCTTCTAGAAAAAAACTGCAGCTCAGCTCACTCGCAGTCCTGTTTGAGATGAAGGCTAGTTAGCTTTTAGCGTAACATTAGCTAGTTTTGCGGTGCGTGTGTGTGTGTGTGTGTGTGTGTTACGGACAGTGTTGATTGAGGTGTGTTGAAGCAGCAATAAAGGACATTATATTAAATGAAGAGTTTCTGTCTCTGATAGTTGATATAATAATGTAAGTGCATTATTAAGCCTACATGAACTCCATGGTGTTTAGGTATGAATAGTTTCTCCTATTGCTACTGTACTATTTTTTCTGCTATAGTTACATTAATCATTAGTAATGTGCGAGTCTGGTTTTGAATGGCAGGGTCCCTGCTATCACATGTTGATACAAATATAACATTTACATAATAAAAATCAACTACAGGCTTCCCCAATGCTGTGAAAAATTAAGCATGATGAGTTGACTTAAAACTGTTTAATGTCGCACTTTTTATATGTAGAAGAAAAGTTGTCATTTTATTTCATCTAAGCAACAATTTGAGGCAGTTTAATGTGGATTAACGTGGGCAGAATTATTGTAGTGTTCCCAATGTTGAAAGGATCAAGCCATTGTTTACAAATTTGGTAAATAAATAACCCCAAAATGTATATTTTCTTGTATTCTTACTGTACCGAAAATGAACCTAACCGTGACCTCTAAACCGAGGTACGTACCGAACCGAAATTTTTGTATACCGTTACACCTCTACCGCAAGGGTCATTCCTGTGAATCGTTTAAATCCAGGGAGAAAATTATAGGGGGGGATTAGGTACTTGTGGTTTTTGTCTCTGCGTTTGATTGATTGATTGATTGATTGATTGATACTTTTATTAGTAGATTGCACAGTTCAGTACATATTCCGTACAATTGACCACTAAATGGTAACACCCGAATAAGTTTTTCAACTTGTTTAAGTCGGGGTCCACGTTAATCAATTCATGGTACGGATATATACTATCAACATAATACAGTCATCACACAAGTTAATCATCATAGTATGTACATCGAATTATTTACATTATTTACAATCCGGGGGTTGGGATGAGGAGCTTTGGTTGATATCAGAACTTCAGTCATCAACAATTGCATCAACAGAGAAATGGACATTGAAACAGTGTAGGTCTTATTTAGTAGGATACGTACAGCCAGCAGTGAACATAGTGAGTTCAGATAGCATAAGAACAAGTATATACATTAGAAATACATTTGAGTTGTTTATTACCCTGGGAGATGGGATGTGAATGGAGGAGGGTATTAGTAAACACCTGGAGGTGTTGTTTTAGAGCAGTTTTGAAGGAATATAGAGATGCACTTACTTTTATACCTGTTGGGAGTGCATTCCACATTGATGTGGCATAGAAAGACAATGAGTTAAGACCTTTGTTAGATCGGAATCTGGGTTTAACGTGGTTTGTGGAGCTCCCCCTGGTGTTGTGGTTATGGTGGTCATATACGTTAAGGAAGTAGTTTGACATGTACTTCGGTATCAAGGAGGTGTAGCAGATTTTATAGACTAGGCTCAGTGCAAGTTGTTTTACTCTGTCCTCCACCCTGAGCCAGCCCACTTTGGAGAAGTGGGTTGGATTGAGGTGTAATCTGGGGTGGAGGTCTAAAAGTAACCGGACTAGCTTATTCTGGGATGTTTGGAGTCTAGATTTAAGGATTTTGGAGGTGCTCGGGTACCAGGAGGTGCAAGCGTAATCGAGGAAGGGTTGAATGAGAGTTCCCGCTAGAATCCTCAAGGTGCTTTTGTTGACCAGAGATGAGATTCTGTAGAATCTAGTTGAGCTAGTTATCAGTACAAGGCAGAGAATTCCCGCGAAAAATATAATGCCAATGTGTGAAGGCACCAGATTGGCCAGCTCTACTATCAACTGACAACATCAACCAATGACATTGCCTGTTTTAGGGGTCTGCATGCATCGTTTGCCGACAATATCTAGTCCCTGATCCTCAATTATTGTGAGCGTTTCTGAACTCGTATTCTGTTTATATTGGTTGTGTAAACTTGTATACATAAATTTCATCACATAATACAATTTTATGAAATTATTTGCTAATAGACCTGAAATTTTGGTCAGGAGAATATTGTTTGATTTTGACTCAAAATAGCAGGAAATGCATCCTAAGCTAACATAGATTTCAACATTTTTCTGGGGGGGCATGCCCCCAGACCCCCCTAGCGGTGTTTTAGGATTTAAACATTTTCTGCTGATTTTGTAAATCTTCATTCCCATCCCTGGATATGGCATGTGTTCTGTTAGACAAATACAGACTGAGTTACAGTGTAGATGGTAAAAGTGGATAAAGTGCACAATAGTACTTTTTGGAGCCACGCATTCTGTCAGACACAAGCATGGACCAACATATTAGCATTAAAGTTACGGACACACAAAACTAAAAATTCCCAGTAGGGTAAGGTTTACTGAAAGCCCTTTTCCTCTGAGAATCAATTCTGGAATAGACTGTTGAAGGTTCTGACACTTAATCAAAATGTTGAAAAATCAAATGATGAGAATTTGAATCACATCTTGTAGGAAATTACAGTTGGCACAGTGGAGTGCAGAGCTGCTGTTGATTCAGTCTCAACTAGTTTCTGGTCTAAAAAACATCTATTGGAAGGTCTGTGATATCCACACAAACATTGATCCCTTTTTAGAATAGAATAGAATGAACTTTATTGTCATTATATTTGCATATAACGAGATTAAAGACTCCAACTTAAGGTGCGGTAGTGGGAACAAATATGGGGTGAAATAAATGACATAAGAGGTAATAAAGGAAAAACTAACAATTGAAATAAACAGACTACTATCCAATAAAAATAATAAGCAATTCTGTACAATATACAAAAACACTATAGAAGTACAAAATACAAATACTGTAAACGGCGTGGCGCAGTGGGGAGAGTGGCCGTGCGCAACCCGAGGGTCACTGGTTCAAATCCCACCTAGAAGCAACCTCGTCACGTCCGTTGTGTCCTGAGCAAGACACTTCACCCTTGCTCCTGATGGGTGCTGGTTGGCGCCTTGCATGGCAGCTCCCTCCATCAGTGTGTGAATGTGTGTGTGAATGGGTAAATGTGGAAGTGGTGTCAAAGCGCTTTGAGTACCTTGAAGGTAGAAAAGTGCTATACAAGTACAACCCATTTATCAATATACAGAGCAAGACAGAACTACCGAAGTAATAAATAACAATCAGTGACGGACGTATTGCACTCGAAGGGTAGTATTGCACAGTAGGGTATTAGGGCATTATATTGTATAGGGGTGAATTATTATTATTATAAGTTAGAGTTCAACACGGTGACAGCTTTGGGAAAGAAGCTGTCTCTGAGCCTGTTTGTTCTGGCTCTGATGCACCTGTAGCGCCTGCCTGATGGTAGCAAGTCGAACAGGTGAAAGCCAGGGTGTGTGCTGTCCTTGGTAATGTTTTTTGCTCTGTTGAGGCAACGGGAGTTGTGTAAGTCCTTCAGGGAGGGCAGGGGACAGCCGATGATTTTTTGTGCCGACTTTATGACCCTCTGAATCGCCTGTTTGTCTGCTTCAGTGCAGCTGGCGTACCACACTGTTATGCAGTACGTCAGCAGGCTCTCGACAGCCGAGCGATAGAAGGTCACCATCAGCTGCCTCTCCAGTCTGTTCTTCCTCAGCACCCTCAGGAAATGGAGTCTCCGCTGGGCCTTCCGGATGACCGCAGTTATATTTTGGGTCCAGGACAGGTCAGCAGATATGAGGGTGCCGAGGAACTTGAAGGAGCTGACTCTCTCCACCTCCTCACGGTTGATGTAGAGGGGGGCGGGGTTTGCAGTGTTCTTCCTGAAGTCAAAGATGAGTTCCTTGGTTTTTGTGGTGTTCAGTGCCAAATTATTCACTGAACACCACGCTGATAGTTTCAGGACCTCATCTCTGTATGCAGACTCCTCCCCCCCTGTAATGTGACCCACTACCATTGTGTCATCGGCGAACTTGATGATGGTGTTCTCCGAGTGGGCTGGACTACAGTCATGGGTGTAGAGGGAGTACAGCAAAGGGCTCAGCACACAGCCCTGTGGGGAGCCGATGCTGAGTGTGCGGGGGAGGAGAGATGGGGGCCAAGTTTTACTGTCTGAGGTCGGTTGGTCAGGAAGTCCTTAATCCAAAGACAGGTGGGTGAGGGTAGGCCTAAGTCCAGCAGTTTGGTGACCAGGATGTCTGGAATGATGGTATTGAAGGCGGAGCTATAGTCAATGAAAAGCATCCTGACATAGCTCCCCCGGTGTTCCAGGTGGCTCAGTGTGGAGTGGGGAGCCATGGATATGGCGTCATCTGTGGATCTGTTTGCCCGGTAGGCAAACTGCTGTGGGTCTAGGGTGGGGGGGAGGCAGGCTTTGATGTGGTGGAGGACCAGCCTCTCGAAGCACTTCATGATGACAGCTGTGAGTGCTACTGGGCGATAGTCATTGAGGTTGTTTGTGGCAGCTTTCTTGGGTACCGGGATGATTGTGGCAGATTTAAGGCAGGGTGGGATGAATGCCTGTGCCAAGGAGAGGTTGAAGAGGACGGTGATAATGTAGGAGAGCTGGTCGGCGCATGCTTTGAGCACCTTCCCGGGTACACCGTCTGGACCAGTCTCCTTCCTGGGGTTCACTGCCTTGAGCACCCGCCTGACCTCGTGCTCCTCAAGAATGAGTGTGGGGGGACTGGGGGTTGGGAGGGTTGGGGGTGTTGGTGGTGGTGTGGCTGTGACTGATTGTGATGTCTCAAAAAGCGTGCAAAAAAGCAGTTCAGCTCCTCTGCTAGCGATGCATCCCAGTCCCCGGTGACTGCGTCACAGCCTTTGTAATTGGTGATGTGCTGTATGCCCTGCTACATCTGCCGTGGGTTGTTGCTCGAGAGGTGGTCTTCGATCCTCTCTTTATAGTCCATCTTGGCTTCTCTGAGTCCTCTCTTCAGGTCAGCACACGCGGCGCTGTATAGAGCACTGTCACCTGACCTGAAGGCAATGTCCCGGGCCTTGAGGAGCAGGCGGACCTGGCATGTCATCCAGGGTTTCTGATTTGGGTAAACCCGGATGTTTTTTTTCACAGTGACATTGCTGATACAGTACTTTATGTAGGATAGATAGATAGATAGATAGATAGATAGATAGTACTTTATTGATTCCTTCAGGAGAGTTCCTTTAGGAAAATTAAAATTCCAGCAGCAGTGTACAGAGTTGAGATCAATTTAAATAAAAGTAAAAAGTAAATAAAGGGGGTTTAAATGGAAACAAAATAGAGAAATATTACAATAAGAATAAAAACTAAAAAGCAACAATGGGAATAAAAATATAACAGTAAAATAAGAATATAACAAGACAATGTAGGCAGTAGTGACCATGTTATGAAAACGTATTGCACTGTTATTGTTTTGCATCCCCTGTCATCCTAGTACCCCCCGCCCCAGAGAGGAGTTGTACAGTCTAATGGCGTGTGGGACAAAGGAGTTTTTGAGTTTGAGTCTATTAGTCCTGCACTTGGGATGAAGCAGTCTAGCACTGAACAGGCTCCTCTGGCTACTGATAACGCTATGCAGAGGGTGACTGGCATCATCCAGGATGCTCACTAGTTTGTCAACAGTCCTCTTCTCTGCCACCGTCACCAGTGTGTCCAGTTTCATTCCGATTGTAGAACCGGCCCGCCTGATCAGTTTCTCAAGTCTGGAGCTGTCCTTCTTAGATGTACTGCCCCCCCAGCACACTACCATGTAGAACAGAACACTGGCAACCACAGACTGGTAGTACATCCACAGGAGTTTTTTGCAGATGTTGAAGGAGTGCAGTCTCCTGAGGAAGTACAGCCTGCTCTGTCCTTTCTTGTACTGATGGTCCGTGTTGACAGTCCAGTCCAGCTTCTTATCCACCCAGACCCCGAGGTACTTGAATGAGTCCACGGTCTGTACCTCAACTCCCTCGATCACAATAGGTTGTGACCGTGGACTCGACCTCCCAAAGTCAATGACCAGCTCCTTGGTCTTTGATGGATTGAGCTGCAAGAGGTTCGTGTGGCACCAGACAACAAAGTCCCTCACCAGATTCCGAAACTCCTCCTCTCTGCCGTCCCTGATGCACCCGACGATGGCTGTGTCATCCGCGTACTTCTGGATGTGACACAGCTCTGAGTTGTTGCAGAAGTCAGCGGTGTACAGGGTGAAGAGAAGAGGGGCTAGCACCGTTCCCAGCGGTGCTCCGGTGCTGCTGATCACAGTGTCAGACGTGATGTCCTTCAGTCTGACGTACTGTGGCCTGTCGGTGAGGTAGTTCAAAATCCAGGCAACCAGGCAGGGGTCCACTCGCATTTTGTAGAGCTTGTCCTGAAGGAGGCGGGGCTGGATGGCATTAAAGGCACTCGAGAAGTCCAGGAACAGGATCCTCACAGTGCCATTTCCCTTATCCAGATGTGAGTGGGCTCGATGCAGCAGGTAAAGGATAGCATCCTCCACACCAACGCCTGCCTGGTACGCAAACTGCAGGCTGTCCTGGGCATGTTGCACCTGTGGTCTGAGGAGGCTGAGAAAGAGCCGCTCCAATGTCTTCATTAGATGAGAGGTGAGCGCCACTGGTCTGTAGTCGTTCAGCTCACTGGGGCAGTTCTTTTTGGGAACTGGAACGATGCATGACGTCTTCCAGAGGTAGGCACTCTTCCCAGTTGCAGGCTGAGGTTGAAGATCCTTTGAAGTGGTTCACCCAGTTTTGCAGCACAGGTCTTCAGGAGTCGGGGGCACAGCTTGTCTGGGCCTGCTGCTTTCCTTGGCTGTAGCTTCCTCAGTTGACCTCTGACCTGGTCCGCAGAGATGACTAATGTCTGCATAGAGGATAGTACCGACTCTGTGTCTGTGGGCAGGTCTTGGTCTTTGAAAATATCCCACGCAGTTTGTGCAAAGTAGTCCTGTAGCTGGGGGAGTGCATCCTCAGGCCAAGTTGTAACAGTCTTTATTACTGCTTCTGTGCTACTGTGTCCTTGATCTGAGGGGGGGGCAGTAGAGTATGTTTCTGTCTAGTACAATCCTGGTGTGGAAGCAGGAGTTTAGACCATTTAGAGCAACATTCTCGCAATACATTAAACAAAGTGTAATAGTTTATTTACCAATAAATAATTACCCTTATTATTTTTTTAACCCTCCAGAAAGGACTCCCACAAATAGGGAGCCCAGAAATGGTTGTCTTTACATTCGACAATGGAAACGTAACCAAACCTATGCCTAATCCTATCTTATTTAAATGCTCTTTCATGTCTTCCTTTTTAGGGTCCATTTGTTTGATTCCTCTCACTTAACATCATAGAGACCTGCATGTGTGAATGATTTCTTATAGCAGTACAACAATAGATGACACACCAATTGAGTTCTTTCTTTTAGCCGTCATAGTGATACTAGTATACTGGGATTGTATTTACCGTTTACTTGAATGTGTTGAGAGCCAATTAATAGTAAGTAATATACATAAAAGGGGGTTTTAAACGTGAGTTTTGAGATTACTAAATTAATTATAAGAAATGAATTCAACAAAAGAGGATTGAATTGCAGTAAACAAAGAATAACAATGGATGACATTTGATTTTTTTTCTTTTTGGTGTGTGCCTGTTTATTACAAAAATATAACAAAAGGCGTGTTTTTTCCATTCTAGACAATTCTCCATCAATAATCTACTACCCACAATACAAAGAACATTTTAATGAACTGCAAAGGGGAACTGCACTTAAAAAAAAAATGCACATCATCCACAACCTTGATGTGAGACAAGAAAGAATGCGTGCATTTCTAAATATTAAAAAACTGTAAAAGTGTAAGGCATGCCTAACTATGCAGGTAGTGGAGATGCGATCTATTCTGCCTACAAGCCCTCCATAACCATCCAAAAACCTCTAACCCAATGTTATATACACACTTTAAGTATGTATGTAATATATATATTATACATGTCTTAACAGGCACATTTGTGATAACATGTAATATTTACAGTATTTTAAGCATTACTGAAACTTTTTTTCTGAGTGCATTGACTTCACTGAGTGCATTGCAACAACCGCTATCGTTGCTGTGGGTTTAACATAATATATGTTTAACGTAATAGACGCCTTGTACCAGCAGTTTTTCAATATTCAGAACACAAAAGGGAAAGACAAGTCTGTTCTTTTCTCACAAAGGTATTCCCTAAAAACGTCAGATCACCTTTAACCACTAATACAATACAATATATAAACTGTGGGAATACAGTCCAACCAACTGTTACCTGGTGTAACTAATAATTTCCTCTAGCGCCAGTTGGTCTCTCAATTACAGCAGCAAACTGTACACATATTTGAAAATGAATTTTCCTCAGAGAAAGATGCTTCATTCGCGGTCGTTTCCTAAACACAATCTGTGCTTCTGCTTCTTGCCTTTGGTCAACACCAAAAATCATACTAAGTTAAGATACTGTGTTGTTGTGGTGACTTCTTGAATAACCTTCAGCTTGAAACTTTATTTTGACCAATTTGTGTTTTCGCTTCTGTAAACCTTAAAACTTGAAGCTCAAGGTCAGTCGCTGCATTTTCTTTTTTTTTTTGCGCACTCTCGTTTTAGGCTGACAATTATATGTGTGCCTGTATGGGAATGTGTGTACAGCTTTTTGTGCTCATGTTTGTGGGATGCAGATGGGTTTTCGGGAAGCAAGCCAGCACCTACAATTGTACCACTGAACTCTTTTACACCCACTGAGTCTCCCCTGCATACAATCACACACACTTTCTGACTTATACACACACCTTGGTGTGACTTGTTGCAGTTTTTTCAGTGACATCTGAGCAAAATGGCTCAGCTGCTGACTTGACATTGTGGATTTCCCCCCTGTCTCGATTTCTTTTTTCCTTTTATGTTCTTTAGTCATCTTCCTTGAGGCGACACAAACCATGAGAGTTTCTCGGAAGAACTACAATTTTCCACAGCTGTGCTTCAACAGCGTGTGTGTGTGTGTGTGTGTGTGTGTGTGTGTGTGGCATATGCATTCATGCAATACAAAAATAAGCTACCTACAATTTTTAATCAGTCCAATTTAAACTTGATTATAAAGGATATGTTAAACGGCCAACACACGTGAGATCCAAAGATCTTGGGTCACGTATCCTTATTATGCTACTTGTTTTCATAAAGCTTGTAAATGTTATTAAACAGCTACAAACTAGTTTAAACACCACAGCTTAGTAAAAAACATTATTGGTTTTGTTTAGCACACAAATGGCCCGCAAAATGTCCTGCGATTCGAAAGTTCTGATCTTCATCCTATTTTGTCACACAAGAAATAAGAAACAAACAAGTTGTCCCAGCATAATGTAATGACATAGCTGACATTTCGAATACAAATTTTCAAAACAGCCCGACTGTGTTCAACCAATCAATGTTGGACAGCACAGCTTGCCCCTCAAAGGTTCCTGCAGGAACTTCCCAAAATCTTTGATAGCGACTAGGTACAAATTAGTTCCTGGTTGAACTTTATTTACTCGGATAGTTTTTGGTGAAAACACAGAGGGGTAATTATTTTCCCAGGGTACTTTGGAAAGTTCCTGTGGTGGAAAAGGGCCTAAAGCATACTGATCTTGGTCCTCATTTGTGTTGCCAGTTTTTTGGCAATATTGGTTGTGTATTGACTCATTTTCAATGGTTTGTAAATACACAGACTACTTTATTATATACAAGATATGTTTGTTTAGTTTCCTCCCTCGAAATGATATAGTCTCATAAAAATGGATGCTGAAATGTGAGGGATGATGTCCTCTTGTGTGATACTGTGTATGTAACCCAATGAGTGTTTGTGCAGTGAACTTGAAATCGTCATGTGTTCTGATCCATATTAGTTTGCTATTATTAACTGCAAATAGTGACTTTAATGGAATATGTGAATGTGAACGCATGTCTACTCTGCATGCAACTCTATTCCAATGTAGTGCAGGTTTTTCTTTCTAAACATTTCCTCAGCCTTTTTTGGCCTGTTAAGTTTAATATGAATAACATTACAGTTGCACCATTGTGAATAAACTCATGCTATTTATTTGCCAGGATGACATAAATGAGGGAATGCATTGACTGTCATGTGAACAATTTAAAGCTGCAACATGAGCTGCGGTGTCTAGATGGAGGTCAATTTAATTGTGAGCATATGTGACTGGTGTTATCCTATTCTGCTGAACTTTATGATAAAGCTAGTGTCTCTGTTTTAAAGAATCATGTGACTCCTCACAACTGTTTCCCTAAAGGGAACGACATGACTGCTCGGAGCTTTACTAGGGGATATTGTGAATGTGCTCACATAAAGTCAAACTTAACCATGTCTCCTATTTATTAGTCTCTAAGGAGTGATTTTATTAAAATAGAGTTCCTGGGCCCCGACAGCTCTCTGGTTGGTCATGCCTGGTATTTTTTTCTGCAATAAAATGGACACTGGTGTCTAACTGGTTATTTAAAGCAGCAGTAAAGATCAATTTGTTCGCAGTTTGCTGTTGTTTATCGTGACTTTCTTTGGTAAACACACATAAAAAAATAAACAGAACACATTAAGTATAATGATATAAAACAAAAAAAAATTCCCAGGAAGGAAGGAAACCTTTGGCAGCGCCAAATTCCCCTTGTCAATAAATAAAGAATTGAGATCTACTTTTAAAAGGGGAGATGCACTTTTATGGGAATTTTGCCTATTATTCACAATCATTATGTAAGACAAGAAAACATGTTTTCTTTTTTTTTTAATGCATTCTAAATATTCAATAAATGCGATCAAAAGTCTGCTTACAATGGAGCCTATGAGAGTCTCTCTGTTCTTTTAATTGATTGATTGAAACTTTTATGAGTAGATTGCACACTTAGGTACATATTCTTTACCACTAAATGGTAACACCCGAATAAGTTTTTCAACTTGTTTAAGTCAGGGTCCACATAAGTCAATTCATGGTAGAGCCCTTGAAAACAACCAAACACCTTCATCAAGGTTTTATGCTGTTAGTCATACTTATTCACTGGCGGCCCGCGGGCCACATTTGGCCCTCCAATGCTTTCCATTTGGCCCGCCAAAGCTTTCCATTTGGCCCGCTGAACATCAACCAAATAGGCTTGTTGAAACCATTCAAACTAGGGTGGTTTGTGTATGATGTACTGCTGCCAACCCGTAGGGGGCAACAGTGAGGCATATGTGTCACAATGAAGCAAGAAGACTACTCTTTCAAACTGGAAATGGCACCATCAGACCACTGATGTCGTTTGTGCAGACCTTCCAGGCACCTGTGATTAATGGCTATTAGGGGTGTAACTGTACACAAAAATTCCGGTTCGGTACAGAGGTTACGGTTCGGTTCATTTTCAGTACAGTAAGAAAACAAAATATACATTTTTCGATTATTTAACAAATTTGCTAAATCGTCCACCAAAAATATTTTTCCTAGTGGAATATTTGATGTGAAATAATCCGAAACTTGGATAGGTCAATAATTCATAATAACATTGATTTTGATTCAATGTTATGTTTTGAGCAATGACAGTTTGAAAGAAAAAAAAACAGCTTTGTTTTATTAGTCAACGTTGCAAGTTTTTCTAAACTACATTTAGCCTTTAAGCTTTTTTATTTCACTTTTGTTTATGTTTTTGTTTATTTGAATAGTATTTTTAGAATGTGTCGTGGGCCTTTAAAACATTAGCTGTGGGCCGCAAATGGCCTCTGGGGCACACTTTTGACACCCCTGCTATAGGCCATAAAAAATAAAATCTGATAAATCTATGGGTAAAAAGCAGAGCCTGGAGACGCATACGCGTTTATCATAACTCTCTCGCTCTCTCTGTCTCTGCCCCTCCCTCAAGAATGTTGCTGCGTGCACCACTTTTGTTTTGTTTTTAACCCCTTCTTAACCCTGAACGTACATTGAAAATACACGCAACCCTAACTTAAAATGCTGGACATTCGAGGCATTTAAGAAACTTCACCTGGACAGCTCCGCATAGAGGACATATCCTGTGAAAAGAGGAGGTATTTTCAGTCTATCATAGCCCAGTCGTTGCTAGCATGCTGTGTGTTGTTGTTTTTATCATTGATTGAAAATTTTATTAGTAGCTTGCACAGTACAGTACATATTCCGTACAATTGACCAATAAATGGTAACACCCGAATAAGTTTTTCAACTTGTTTAATATGGGGTCCACGTAAATCAATTCATGGTGATTTACGTGTTTACACAACGTGTGGTGCGCTACTTAATATGTCCATGTGGAACTCATTCGGTACACCTCCGAACCGAACCGAAATGGTTCAATAGAAATACACGTACCGTTACACCCCTAATGGCTATATAAGTAATCTTTGATTGATTGATTGACGATCAACCCTGAACAAAATCAAAATAAATCGCAAAAATCTGACTTGTAACAGTGACTGGACAACAACAAATTAATGTTCTGCCCCGAGCCATCGCTCTAGTCATCGGCTGCATGAGGCTGAGCGGTCACTTTTCGCTTCTGTGGGCATTTGTAACACACGCACATAAACCATAAACGTTGTAAAACTACAGTATTAAAATAAAATGATCGAAAAACGTTAATCGATAACTTCAGTTTAATAAAGTTGTGGAAGGTCTAACCTTAGCTTGCTATTCAGCATCAATGCTAACATGAACGAGAGACATTACCTTTTGTTTACCATTAAACATGGTAAAAGGGTTATACTGTACTTGTATAGCGCTTTTCTACCTTCACGGTACTCAAAGCGCTTTGACACTATTTCCACATTCACCCATTCACACACACTGATGGCGGAGCTGCCATGCAAAGAAAACATAGAAAGTTTGCTGTTTTAGCCCAAAACTATAGATATAAAGCCCACAGTGTTGCTTTAAAACAGACAGATGATCCCGTTCAACAGGACGTGAACTTGCGTGACGTCACATAAACCGGAAGTAAAACGAACTGATCAACTAATTTGCATTTATTAAAAAAACATTGTAAAATGTTTGCAAATTAATATGGATGATGATGAAAAAATTTAAACACACAAATAAAAATAATATGGCTCTTATGAAGCTACATCTAAATTTCCTCTGCCAAGAAAGTGTGAAAGATTTTAGTGCGTGTAAAAGTACTTTATGAGAACATTCAACAATACTGCGGTAATAATGGAACCCGTGATCATTTTGGTCATAACTGAACAATTTTATATACAACACCTCCTTCACAGAAACAGAAATTTTTGTATTGCTTTTGGTTGTGATTTTTTTCAAGTGCTAAATTTTGCTAACAGAGTATACCGTATTTTTTGGAGTATAAGTTGCTCCGGAGTACAAGTTGCACCTGCCAAAAATGCATAATAAAAAAGGAGAAAAACATATATAAGTCTTACTGGAGTATAAGTAGCATTTTTGGGGGAAATTTATTTGATAAAACCCAACACCAAGAATAGACATTTGAAAGGCAATTTAAAATAAAGAATAGTTAACAACAGGCTGAAGAAGTGAATGTTATATGACGCATAAATAACCAACTGAGAAGGTACCTGGTATGATAATGTAACATATTATGGTAAGCGTCATTCAAATAACTATAACACATGGAACATGCTATATGTTTACCAAACAATCTGTCACTCCTACTGTAATCGCTAAATCCCATGATTTCTTATATGTCTAGTCTCTTACGTGAATGAGCTAAATAATATTATTTGATATTTTACGGTAATGTGTTAATAATTTCACACAAATGTCGCTCCTGAGTAAGAGTCGCACCCCTGGCCAAACTATGAAAAAAACTGTGACTTATAGTCCGAAAAATACGGTATTTTTTATTTTTATTGTTTTTTTTGTTTTATTTAACTTGGATATTTAAATATTTACATTCCAATTACAATGATATAATATACCAGAAAATACAAGTTTATTGCAGAAAAATTCAAGTTGATTTGAAAGTGTATACTTGCAATATTATTGTATTATAAATTCATCAGTGGTTAATTCGGTCTCCAAAAATAATGTTAATATTGTTTAGCTGCAATAATTTGTGTGTCAATATAATGTAGAGCAAAATTTATCGGCCCAGGCCTAATGGATGTTATATTTATTTTATCTTTATATTTTCAGTCTTACAAACCTAAATGAAGGAAGAAGTGTCAAGAAATAAAACTGAGGAAGGAAAACAATTCAAAAAAAGGAATATTGTTCTTCAACAAAACTTGTGAAGCTTAGTGCTTTTAGCTATCCGTCAAGCTGTAAACGCTGGAATCGAGTAGTGAGGGTAGAATAATGAATTTATTAACAATGCATTGTGAAAGTGACACAATAATTCGTTCTTCAGCGGCTACACACACAAAGGAGGGACAACGTCCTATATATTTTGGGTTTTTGTTCTCTTTATTGTGCCCCCAAAGAAAATAAAAAAGTAAAATTAAACTTTGTAAATCGCTCAGCTGAGAAATCAGCATTGATTGCATGCCCGGTCCAAAACGATCCAAGCGCTTTGAAGGGATAATAATGGCATATTTGAACATGTAAAAGGATCAACAAACATATTCGATGAATGTCTTTTTGGAATCTGTGCTTAATATATTGTTATTTATTCTCTTCCATGCATCCATTTCGGGGTTGCGGGGGGGGGGGGGGGGGGGGGGGGGGCTGGAGCCTATCCCAGCTGCACTCAAGCTGAAGGCAGTGTATACCCTGGACAAGTGGCTACCTCATCCCAGGGCCAACATAGATGGACAATTTTTTTTATAAAATCAAAACAAACTAACTAATTGCATTTCCAGTCAGTTAAACACAACATAAAATAAATATCTGAATGAGGACACATCCAAATAAATAAGTGGCTTGAATCATATTGCTTTTGTTAGTGTGGCATATTTATTAAAAGGAAATGCGCCGCTTTGACAAACAGTCCTATCATCAGGGATATTGCATGTTATCTCTGCGACTGCTCTTTCTGATGAGGCAGAGTTTCTTTGACATGGTTGACATTGATTTGTTAAATGATGACTCTGATCAAATTATTTATTGCTTAGCCATTTCTTACAATTAACCACTTAGCTAATATCATGGATGACAGACAGGTAACATAACCTCAACTGCTTTTTTATTATTTATTATTATGGGTGCTCTTTAAATAACTTTTATTTTTGACTTTGCAGTCAAGTCAACATAAGATAAATAGGACTTTTGTCCTTGCTATTTTTAGAAGCAATGGAGCAGTTGGTGAGCCTTCAGATAAAACTCCTTGGAAAAAAATATGGAATCACCAGTCTTGAAAGGTTTTCATTCAGTTGTTTAATTTTGTAGAAAAAAGCAGATAACAGACATGACTCAAAACAAGTCATTTCAAATAGCAACTTTCTGGTTTCAAGAAACATTAAAATAAATCAAGAGAATACATTGTGGCAGTCAATGACAATTTCATTTTTAGATCAAGCAGCGTAAAAAAAAAATGCAATCACTCAATTCTTAAGGAAATATTATGGAATCATAAAAAACTAAAAACACAATAACCTACCATTAGTAGTAATTTGTTACACCACCTCTGGCTCATAACAAGTGACAAACAGTACTCCTCATCAATCATGGTGTGACCTTCTCCGTTTGCTCTTGTGAGATCGGCTTCCCAGGTTGGAGTCTTGTCATGTACCATTTCCTTCAATTTCCACCTCAGATTTTCAATTGGATTGAGATCCGGACTATTTGCAGGCCATGACATGGCTTGGCCGCCTAGGGGGCGCTATCACGGACACATTTTTGGACATTTACAGCCTGCATGAAGAAATATTAAAATGAAAATTTCAATCACAGTTTTTGATCGATGGCAGGATGCATTATCATCTTGAAAATTATGTTATCTCTAAACATCCTTTCGATTGCTGGTAGAAGAAAAGTGTCAAAAATGTCAATTTAAACTTGTGCATTTTTTGACTATAATAATTCCATAACTTTTTCCAGGGGTTGTAGGTGTTGAGGCAACGTAATAATAAAACACTTAAACTATCAAATAGTGGGCTAAAAGTTCTCATCTTGAAACTTTATTAATTTTTAAATGCTTGTTACCTCTAACCAAATCATGTCCATATGTACTTTATACTGTTTGAGGTGTGTTTGCAAGCTCTTGGCGCTTCACCAATTTAATCTGTCATGAGATGTGATCAGATAATCGTGGCATTATACACTAACCATTAGAACAGGGATAGGGAACCTATGGCTCTAGAGCCAGATGTGGCTCTTTTGATGACTACATATGGCTCTCAGATATTTATATTTATATAGCGCTTTTCTCTAGTGACTCAAAGCGCTTTACAAAGTGACACCCAATATCTAATTTACATTTAAACCAGTGTGGGTGGCACTGGGGGCAGGTGTGTAAAGTGTCTTGCCCAAGGGCACAACGGCAGTGACTAGGATGGCGGAAGCGGGAATCGAACCTGGAACCCTCAGGTTGCTAGCACGGCCACTCTACCAACCGAGCTATGCCGAGTAACCGTGTAATACTCTTCCATATCAGTAGGTGGCAGTCGGTAGCTAATTGCTTTGTAGATGTGGGAAACAGCGGGAGGCAGAGTGCCGGTAAAAAGGTGTCTATTGCTTAAACCAGGGGTAGGGAACCTATGGCTCTGGCTCTCAGATAAATCTTAGCTGACATTGCTTAACACGATAAGTAATGAATAATTCCGCTGGTAATCACAGTTTCAAAAATAACGTTCAAATTATAAAACATTCTCATGCAATTTAATCCAACCATCTATTTTCTACCGCACCTGTTCAAGATGTCGCATTAATGGTAAGAAGTATTATATGTATTATTGGTTTACTTTTATAATAACAATGTTGTTAAAAAGAATAAGAGACTTATTATACTCTACAAATGTTGGTCATACTTAAAAATGCACAAATTTAGTTGTATTCAGTGTTGAAAAATGTTATATGGCTCTTACGGAAATACATTGTGAAATATTTGGCTTTCATGGCTCTCTCAGCCAAAAAGGTTCCCGACCCCTGCATTAGAAGATGGAGACACACATCACACACACGCACATATGCATCTGCTTGTCTCCACTCAACACAAGGTGCGTGTAACCTTACTTAACACAAGGCCCTAAGTGCACGCATACAAATATGAACTGACACTTGCTAAAGCTCACACACACACACACACACACACACACACACACACACACACACACACACACACACACACACACACACACACACACACACGCATGTCGTGATCTGTTGGGGGATTTTAAGTTTATCCTATTATCCGAGCAGCAGGTGTGCAAACACCCAGCAAACATCCTTCACTTGGCAGTGAGTTGAACACAATCCTTATTACGTAAAATGTAATGTGAATCCATCCGTTCCAGGCTCAATTCTATTTAAAGGGGAACTGTACTTTTTTTTTTTAGATTTCTGCCTATTGTTCACAATTATTATGAAAGACATAACAACAGATGGATTTGTTTTAATGCATTCTAAATATTAAACATATGTAAATAAATGTCCGCTTATGGGAGCCAATGAGAGCTCCATTATTTTGCCCATAAAACCAGATAAATAACCTTTCGAAAAGCGACAACCATACACCGTTCACATTTCGTGATTACAATATCAACCAAATATGAGTGATATTAATATTATAAGTGCTAAGATGGACATACTTTTTATAGCGGCGACGTGATCACTTCCTGTGTGCCAATTTTTACATCATCGAGTGGTCTGCTGCTTTCTCGCTTCCTTCATACCTGTAAGTTTATTGTAGATCATAAATCCTGCATCTCACCTGGACAGAAGGTGGCTGTTGATATAATCTGACAAGTTAGGACACTTTGACCGCCACTTCGGATCTGAAACTGGCGAGAACGGCACGAAAAACGCTTGTTTCCCTCAACCACACCACCCCATTTCTTTGCGAGGATTATGAGACATTTTTCATCTATATGGGAATATATGAACATCCTAAAAGTCTGCATCCTAATGACAGCGGACTTTTGCACAGTAAGTGATGTTTTATTATATTTGTTGGCTCTCATAAAGTCTGCAATGAGCAGAAATCCGTGAAGAAGAAAAAAAGCAAAAGTTCTGAAGCGTTTTTGAAATAAATGCACCACATACTGTGTGCTTAAAATAATCAAAATATGTAAATATTAAATGTTGGTATAAATGTGCTCATTACTAAATTACATACATATTTATGAATATAAAACCCTAATAGAGGTGTTTGGATGTTTTTTTAGGGGCTCTTTAGCCAGAATTAAATGGCTCCCTTAGGCTCCATTTTTGGTCAAACTTATTTATTTTTAAAATGCATTAAAAAAATCCATCCCTTATGTCTTTCATCATTTAGTTTAGTTTATTAGTTTATTATTCTTTGGTCAGGGGTCAACAAAACAAACAAACTATTTTACCATCAAAATCATGATTTTGAACATTAGGCAAAATTCCCAATAAAGTGCAGTTCAACAATTATGTAGTCACAGTTTAAGAAATTGTCAAAAATAAGTTAAAAACTAACGATCACCACGTTAATCAAAAAGTCAATTAATCTAATGATAAATTATTTTGATCAATCAAAGTTTAATTGTATTGCCCTTAATCACAAATGTCTCAATGGGCTGCAAACAACACCTGTTGACTTCTCTGAGCCCATCAGGGATCCACATCCAGAAAAGAAAAAACTCAACCCAATGAGATTATCGAAAAACCTTGGAAGGGACCGCAGTTGTGGGGACCCCTCCTTGGGTGACCGGTGCAATGGATGCCGAGTGGATACAGTAAATAATGTAAGAGTCCAGTCCATAGTGGTGCCAGCAGGGGATCCTCTTGTATGAAGACAAGTTAGCAGTGCAGAGTCGTCAACAACTGATGCAAAGAGCAGTGGTCCATCCCGGGTCCCAACATGGAAGAGCTAGTGCCTCCTCCGTAGAAGCTGATCTGTGGCTACCTGATAACTTCTCCACGCAGGAAAGGTGGGCAGTGCAGAAAAGAGAGACAGCAGATCCACTGGTATAAAAAGGGTACTATTTAAAGGCTATGGTGTATAAATGAGTTTTAAGATGGGACTTAAATGCTCATACTGAGGTAGCATCTCCAACTGTTACTGGTCGGGCATTCCAGAGTACTTGAGCCCAAATAGAAAACGCTCCATAGCCCGCAGACTTTTTTGGGGCCCCGGGAATCACTATAGGCCGGAATTCTTAGAACGCAGAGTACTGGCTGGGACATATGGAACAATACAATCGGCAAGATAAAATGGAGCTAGGCCGTTTAATATTTTATACAGAAGGAGTAAAACCCTAAAGTCACATCTTAAGTGAGCCAGTATATGATCAAACTTTCTTGTCCTTGTCGAAAGTCGAGCAATCGCATTTTGTACCAACCGTAATCTTTTAATACTAGACATAGGGAGACCCGAAAACAATAAGTTACAGTAATCAAGACGACACGTAACGAATGCATGAATAATGATCTCAGGTGGACAAAATGGGCTTTCAAACAGGGTACATTAGGTTTCTCTTTGTTTCTCACTCAGTAAATGTCCATGCACAAAATTAGTCCAATTTCTCCAAAAGTTTGGTTTTGTATAAACATTCTACAACCCATGGAAACACCTTAATTCGATCGTGTTTGTTTTGTTAAAAGTCAAACTAAGACATCTGGATTATGTCGCTCATGTGCCAGTCTCAGCCCACGGGATATGATACAGAAGCAGATACCATTCAATAAAAACAACAATTTTAATGAAGAGGAGACTGTTTGATTGTTTCACAAATGAAAAGATCACAACATTTTCAAGTGTGTCAATGGGGGAAATAAAAGAAGAAAGAAATGGAGATCATTCAACTTCCTGTATCATGCCCTTGAATTAATGACTTAAGGTGATTACATGATGTAGCCAAAACATAAAATGACACTCTACTTCTAAAGCATTAATTGTTTATAGGGTTAGTGTTGTGTGAGTAATTTCACTTGATTTAACATTTTTTAACATTCCACAGTACTAAATAACAAAATTATGCACTTTTCTGCCTCAGTGTTAGTGTCTTCATATCTACCATTGTTCTCTAACTAATTTCACTTGATCAAACATTTTCTAACATTCTACTTTGCAAAATAACAAAATTATGTGCTATGATTTGTGCTGATACCGTATCGAATTGTCCAACATGTAAGGCTCCAATATCGGTATTGCATCGGAAGTGAAAAGGTTGTTTGTGACACCCGTAGTATATGTGTCCGTTAGAGTGTACTTTCGCTAGACCAGTCGTACCTTGCCCACGTGTGAAGCACGCTTCCTCTCTATTGGCATTATTGGAAGAGGTCGTCCAGGGCCCGACACCATTCCATGCACATGCATGAATGTATCCAAACAAAATAACTAATGTGAACACTCCTTGACTGTTATTTTATATTAACTTACACAATTCACAATATGACTCAAATACAAAGACAAAAAATTTAAATTGACTCCCGCAACTTCACTCTTGTGCGTACTGTCATAAAGACACGCCATTCAATTACCAGTAATGCAAGTAAATAATGACAATCGGTACATTTGCAGTAAAATAGCATTTAGTATATAAATTGAGTTGAGTGAAATGTCTGTAGTCAGGTTTATGTAAAAAGTATATGCTTGCATGCTCTCTCGGGTCATATAAAGTCACGATATGAGTTAGAGATACATTCAGTCAAATTAGATGGAAAACGTATAAAAAAGGAATTATTGCCTCATGCTTTCCATTAATTCCACTCTATTGACATTGATTTAAATATCCAAAATAGTTTGTGACATTGTCAGTTTGTGCCTACTGCTGGTTGAGGTGCTCTGACTCGCTGCAGGTTGTTGTCACATTTCGGGACGTTGTTGTTTTGGAACTGTCAAGATAGATTTACTGTTCGCCCGCGTTGCAGCAGCAAGGCCTACATTTCTCAACTTATCTTAAAGTATATTAAAAGTTAAAGTTAAAGTACCAATGATTGTCACACACGCTCTGGTGTGGTGAAATGTGTCCTCTGCATTTGACCCATCTCCTTGATCCGCCCCTGGGAAGTGAGGGGAGCAGTGGGCAGCAGCGGTGCCGCGCCCGGGAATGGGTCCCATTTTTTTATAGTCTTTGGTATGACTCGGCCGGGATTTGAACTCCACACCTACCGATCTCAGGGCGGACACTCAAACCACTAGGCCACTGAGTAGGACTTCTATTTTTCACGTCAGCACTGTGAAAGACAATAGAAATAGGGCAGTCAGCATCGTGCACTTGATTTGAAAATACTTGTAAAATATATAGTACATGACAACTGCAATGAATCAAGAATTGTGGCTTTTTTTGCGAAATGAGATGAATATATGATTTTGTATAAAACCTGATTTAAAACTCTTGACATACTCATATGCCCTGTTCACACTTGGTTGAAAGAAAATCAGAGCTTTTGAATTTCATCAAGGTGATGTGTTACAAACATATCCCCCCGAGATTTACTTTCTAAACAGCACTTTGGCAGCAAATCATGCACCCCATTCCTCTAAAGCGCTTTGATTTTTTTCATCATCTCTCAACATCTTTTGCTGTGAATCACAAAGATTTGTGCTGGGGAATCGGGCGCACAAATACATCTTTTGATAGATCCCTTCAGGTGATTTATACGATGGCTGATTCATGGAAAACATACATAGGTAAAGCTCGCAGCCATCTTAGAATGGGTAAATTTTAATAATGTCATAATAGTATTGCATTACTATTATTACATTACGAGCGATAACTGCGCAACAGTACAGGTCTCTAATATCTTCTTATAGATAATAGTTATTTAATTTCTGAACAAAAGTAAAATCCTAGTAAGTGGGACAATGTTTTCTGATGTAGCGCATACTAAAGTGTTTTACTGGCAACATTGTCTTCACTTTTGAGGTTATTTTTCCATCTTGACTAGCCATTCCTTGCTTGCATCTTGTTCTATTGGTAAATTGTCTGGACCCCAGTATGCAGAGATTCTAGGCAATAGCAGGAATGATGCCCTATTGTTAGGGAAACGCAGGTTACACAAAACAATCAAAGATGTGCAGCAGGGAAGTACACTAAGACAAGCATGCGTTTGAAGCACAAAGCAAACAAAAGCAAATGATCCAGCACTGTCCAGACAGCATAAGAAGTATCATGATTGGTAACCTATAGACAGGTGTGTTCTGATTACTAATCAGGAACAGGTGAGGGAGCCAGCGCTCAGACCAAAGGAGTGGTGGCAAAGGGAGCCACACAGAAAATGGAACAAGAAATAAGTGTGCTGGAGAGGAAATAATACAAAATACGAGAAACTATGTAAAGTACTCAAAGAAGTTAAAAATATATTTGTACTTAGTACGTTACCATTAAAGTTTAAAAATAAGGTAACTACCGTGAAATATAAAATGTAAAGAATGAAAGAAGGCGTAATCAGTCATGCTGCAACTGCATGTCACGCAGCTTACTTATTAACATTCTTCATTGTAATGATAATGGTGTAGTTTATTTTGAACATGCAGTGCAAGGTTGCATAGAAATACATTAAAGTACATCTTCTAGCTTATACAGTTCAATGTGTCTGAAAGGAGCAGGAAGGAGCAGAGCTTATTTATCCTACCCCTTTCTCGTCTTCAACCCCATTGTCACAGCAATGTAATCTTACAAAAACGTATGATTTATTTCGATTCAGATTCTTGGGAGGACGATTCAATTCATAATCGATTCTTGATTTACCACGATTCTTCATTCAAACCGATTCTAATTGTATTTGGTTGATAGCGCTGCAAGGATTCATCGATGTAATACATTTTAAAAAAAAGCTTCAGTCTATATTCTGTTTCTTTGAATATTCGTTTGATGAGTGTAAGTAATATAAAAAATTGATAACATCTGGACCGCATGGAACTTTAAATACACGGACATGGTTTCTGCACGGCCGCAGCAATAGAGCGCACGTGAGAGCAGTGGTGTGTGGCTTCTGTGATCTGTGTGCCGTCGAACAGCGGCTGCTTATTTTTTGATTAATGCACACGTGTTAAAAGGGCAATTTAAATGTTGATGTACATTTTTTTTTTTAAAGTGTGAAGGTTATGGCAACTATTTTCCGTATAACATGCTTTGAGGCTAATAAGTGTGTTTAATCTGATTTACCAAATAATCGAACAAACTAATCGTTTGTTTATAAAACCATTTGAAAACAGGTCACAAGTCCCAAAAGCTGTCCTTGGTTGCTGACGTTCAGTATAATGTATATGGGCAGCAAGTAAGTGCTGATGTGCCCTAAAACATCTTAAAACCCGATTTTTGAAGACTATGAACTGATTTAGTATTCTATAGATTTAGAATCGCAACTTGATGTGTATCGATTTTTTCTTTACTCTAGCATTGCATAATCATTTGTTCACTTCCAATTTGTACAGGTTTGCCAGTCTCATTGACAATTGAGGTTTTGTGTTCCGTGACGCATCGCAAAACAACCTCAGTGTCCAACCTTAGATCTTCCAATACAGTATATTTTGGATCTTTGGTAATGTAAAGCGGAAATGTAATATGTAAATCCTTGCTGTTATAACATAATGCACACTTTTGATTTCTTGTAGATATTCTGTAATGGGGCTGGGCGGTATATCGGTATTACAGTTAATACCAGTATATTTTAGAAATATATATATTTGAGACAATTCCGCAAAACAGGTATATTTTGATGTGCCTTTGTTACGGCCGTTTGCTCTTTTCTGCGCCTGATGGGCGCAGCACAGGGCATTAATTTAAGGTCAATCCCGTCCCTTGCCTGTTTACGTAGGCTTTTCTGATGCAGAATGACGCAAAACACAAACTTTTTAAAAGATTGTGGCGGCTACGTTGCCGTCTTCTAGACTCCCGTGTAATGTAATACTTTGGTCATTGACTGCATTTGGCTTTTGGTAAGTGACTACAGCCAATTTGCTTTATGACATATCTCTTGTTGCAGCGACTTTATCACTAATCACATCTGTTTGTCGTTTACTGCTGTTAGCGACTTAGCACAGCAGCTAGCGATAGTGTCAAATTAGGATATATCGATATACTCAATATATCGCGGGTTTGTCTCTGTGCGATATACAAAATGACTATCGTGATATTTGAGTATACGTTCTCACGCAGTGCTGGCATTACACTACAGGCTCTCCTCGCTCTTTCTTGTCTGTCCATCTCACAGACAGCAAGCGCACCTTCTTACCTACGTCACATGCTGTCACGTCATACGTCACATACGGCAGCATGGGTAACGTTAGCTGTGATGCTACCGGAGTGGTGCGAGTGGTATATGAGAGAGAGAAGGTGCAAATCTGGTAACAAATGAAGGAAGAATTACTTCCCAAGAAAAACACCAGAGGTCCATCGTCTGGTGGTGGTTTGGCTTCTAGTGGGAATATGTCAAACAGACAACTGTAATTTGTCAAGTGTGGGGCAAAAGCGTTGCTATAAAAAGTAGCATTACTGCTAATATGTAGCATCATTTCAAAAGTCACCTGCTAGAGAATGCAGAGTGCTTACTTCGCATGTCAACATATCTATTCGGTGCAACACGCCCACACCATCAAAATGTCGAGGCAAACATTATTCCAGATCAACATTGTATGAAAAAAAATAAGGATTTTCTTTTGTTGTGATTTCCTTCTCTGCATGAAAGTTTAAAATGAGCATATATTAATGCAGTATGAAAAAAAAGGTTTTACTGTAGACACATAGAATCATCATACTGGTGTGATTATTTGTATCAAGTGTTAATTCAAGGCTAAGGCAAAATATCGAAATATATATCGTGCATCGCAATAAGGCCTAAAAATATTGCGATGTTAAAAAAAGGCCGTATCGCCCAGCCCTATGTCAAATGTTTAGCTAATCCTCGGCTACTACTACTTACAACAAAAATAATCTGAGTACGCTCAACACTGGTTATCTAGCCATAAAACACTTTGGCAACCTTAAGCACGTTTTGTTTAAGATACAGGTAGGGTTGGACCAAAACTGATACCGCGGTGTTTTTAGTCCAAAAGGCAGTATACGGTCTATACTGGTATCTTAGTGTGCTTACAGTTACCTAAGTGTTTGAAGGCTAGATAACCAGTGTTGAGAGTACTCAGATTATTTTTGTTGTAAATGGTAACGAAAGGTGTTTTTATTTGTCTGAAGTAATTTGTTTGCTGTTCTTGTGTCAAAGCAATTGTTGTTAATGTTGTTCCTTACTTAAGTTTACAGCCTCATGCTTGTGCGCGGGGGATAGATGGAGCTTCTTTTACTCGCTCAATTTGGTGACCGCCGCTTGCTGTTATGTGTAAAATAATTTTTCAGCCGCTATACCAGGGTAGCTTAGTCCGCACGGGCTATGGGGAGAGGCACTTTTAAACCGAGTTGTAGGTGAACAGTTGACACATTGAACGAGCAGCAGAAAGGAGCTATCGTTAGCTTCTGTGCTAGGTCACTAACAGAAGTGAACGACATCAGCAAAAAAAGTTGTTATAACGTTGCTCCTAGGGGGGATACAAGTTCTCAAGCAAATGGGGGTATGTTTAAACAACGCTGCAGTCACTCACACATAGCCAAATGCAGTCGGTGACCAAAGCTTTGCATCACTCGAGAGTCAAGAAGTAATAATACACCGCCATGTTAAAAAAAAAGGTTTGCTGTGCAGGCTTCATTGTGCGTCAGAAAATCCTCCGTAAACACGCAATGGGTGGGGGTTAGCCAAATGGAATGCCCTGTGCTTCGCCTGTCAAGCGAAGAGAATAGCAAACGGTCATAACAAAGGCATATAAAAAAATACCAGTATGGCATTATTGTCTCAAAAATAAACATACCCCTTTCTAAAATATAACGGTATTAACTATAACACCAGTATACCGCCCAGCCCTAGATACCGGTATATATCGTGTATCGCCATTTGTCCTAAAAATACCAGGATATCAGTTTTGTTCCATATTGCCCAGCCCTGTTCTGTAAGATGTCACCAATACCACACAACAGGATTATTCCTGTCAATTTATTTGTGTTATGTTGATGTCCAAACATATCTGATTTTTAAATACATTGTTAACATGCCTTGAGGTTTTATTGATGTGCGAGCATGATTTAGGAACTTTCCAAGTTGGCTGTCACACTCTTATAATGTCCAATGGTTAGTGTTTTAGTGTGACATCACGTTTGTTCCACTGACTTTGCCCACTTGGCTGTGTTGTTAAGACCCCATGCATTAGCTATTAAAATGCTACTGGAAGCTACACAGCACACTTTGCTCACATTTTTCGGCTTATACTGAATGCAGCCAATGAGCCTAGAGAGAGGGAGCATTCACATAAATGGTTAGAAGAGATGACTGTTCATTCAGTTAAAATTAGTTTGAGTTCTAAAGACATAACATGCATCAGCTATGGAAAGTTCATTTCTGAACTTTCTTGTAGATCTCAACAGTTGTTTAGAAACTCTATTCAGTGTGGGAGTAATAGTAGTTAAAATGTACATGGACTAGTCCTGGTCTAAATGTTTGTCAAAATCTATTTGAGACACTTTTGGAAATTCCATGTGAAGAGACGTAAAAGCAGAAGATTTCATAACTGGACACTAAACAGCATGTACTGTAGTCCGCTACAGATACTTGTCTCCTGACACCTTTTATCTCACAAGCGAATACATCACTTCTTTGTCTTCACAAAATATCTTTTGCAGTATCTGCACATTGCTATTATAGAACTTGGGGATCTGGACAGGCTGGCATAAAGAAAAAGAATGAGAGATGATTATGGATAACAGTGGTTATTTCACAAAAAATCCAACAGGTAGCAGCTGAAAGAGAAGACACAAAAAATAGCTGAGTACAATTTCTTGTAGTCTGGACTTCTAATGAATAACACAATTAAATAGCCTTGCATTGACCATTTAGTGTTCGTTATAAAGAGGTTGTGCTGAGCTTGCTTAGTAGAAGCAATTTCAAAGATTTTATAAATCACTGAAAGTGTTTGTTTTGTTCTTACAGGATGACTGGGACTCTGGTGATTCGTCCATCCGAAACAAAGCTCACAACTCTGACGACAAAACTCTGGAGACACTTCCACCTGGTAAGAAACATGCTCTTCTTAAGCGTTAATTGGAACGCATCATTGTGTGTCTTTAGCTTTAATGCTAATGAGCTTTTTTTGTACACTCCTTTTTCTGGCCGGGCATAAGGCTCCAAGAAATACGTTTGTATACGTCATTTAAATGTCTTACATATACAGTGTAATTCTGCACTAAGGATGTAATGTTATGGTTTTAATGACAATTCTGGGTAAAAGTCTTGACGGTTAGAATTATCGTTTCTAATCAAAATGATCACAATGCTTTGATCAACTCACATGCCAGTGATATTGATGATTTTATAGAGAAACAAGTTAGCGTGCTACTTGATAGCTTAAATGCATACACGAATACAAGACAATGTTTTTGCCTTAATTTGTACACTCAAAGATACTGTTTTGACAGCTCCCGTCCCTTTTCAGGAAATAGACTAATCCAAGTTACTGCACATGTGCAGACTTGATTCTGAAAAACGTAATATTTTTAGTACTTTTAGAGCACGTTCAACGATACAATGATAATAACAGTGATAATTTTGGTCGCAATTACCATGATAGGTCTTTTTCATATTATTCCATCCCTACTCTGCCCTTTTCCAACGTAACAGATGCCATATATCATGTTTGTGTCCAAACTACGGCCCGTGCACCAGAGTCTTCAGTGCGGGCCGCAAGACATGAGAATTTTAACAAGTAGATTGGCCCACGGCAAGTTTTGCCTTGTTTTCAGTATTCTGTGAACTGAATCGCTGTAATTTCGCTGCACTGTTGCTGGCCAAAGCAGACGATGGTCAATGGCCATGGGTTTCATTTAGAAGCTTTATTAGCAGCATCAATTTATATGACCCATTACAAACATATTGTCCTACTAATGGTGTAAATTACCTATAACCAACAAATAAAGTCAACACTTTGTCACACATAACATACCTCCTGCTTATTGAACTTTGTTGACATGTCTAAACACTATGTATGAATTAAAATTACACATATATAAATCGAATACAGTGCATATTGGGTGATATGCAAAACACTCTCTCCACCCTTACCCATGTTTGGTGCATTTTAGTGGCTTGATATTTTTGATACATTACAAAACTTTAAGGAAGTCGTTGGAAAAGTAAACAAGGTAGAGGTCTATCAATCAAAAGTTTGTTTATATAGCCCGTAATCACAAATGCCTCAAAGGGCTGCACAAACCACAGAGACATCCTCAGCTCTGATCCCTCATCAAAAAATTAAACCCATTGGGAACAATGGGTTGAATGGAAGGGACCTTGGAAGGGACCGCAGATGTATATTTTTGTTTCATCTGACATCACAAGGACAAAGATAAAACAAGACATTCCGGCGGAAAGTTAAAAAAGAATGAAACAAAAATTGAGCTGTTTGGCCACAATATCCAGCAATGTGTTTGGAGGTGAAAAGGAACACAAGCCTACCGTCAAGCATGGTGGTGGTAGTATTATGCTCTGAGCCTGTTTTGCTGTCAATGGACCTGGTGCTTTACAAACAGTAAATGGAACAATGAGAAATGAGGATTAAAGTTAAAGTACCAATGATTGTCACACACACACACTAGGTGTGGTGAAATGTGTCGTCTGCATTTCACCCATCTCCTTGTTCACCCCCTGGGAGGTGAAGGGAGCAGTGGGCAGCAGCAGTGCCACGCCCGGGAATCATTTTGGTGATTTAACCCCTAATTCCAACCCTTGATGCTGAGTTCCTAGCAGCGAGGTAATGGGTCCCATTTTTATAGTCTTTGGTATGACTCGGCCAGGGTTTACCTCCAAATTCTTCAGGACAACCTAAAATCATCAGCCCGGACTTTGGGTCTTGGGCGCAGTTGGGTGTTCCAACAGGACAATGTCAAACGTGGTAAAGAATGGTTAAATCAGGCTAGACTTAAAGTTTTAGAATGGCCATCCAAAGTCCTGACTGTAACGTGTGGACAGTGCTGAAGAAACAAGTCCATGACAGAAAACCAACAAATTTAGCTGAACTTGTCAAGAGGACTGGTCGAAAAATTCAACCAGAAGGCCTTATTGCAGTGAAACTTGCCAAGGGACATGTAACTAAATATTTACATTGCTGATTACTTTTGACCCAGCAGATTTGGTCACATTTTCAGTAGACCCATAATAGATTCATAAAAGTACCAAACTTCATGAATGTTTTTTGTGACCAACAATTATGTGCTCTAATCACTCTATCACAAACAAATAAGAGTTGTACAGATGATTGTAAACTCAAGACAGCCATGACATTATGTTCTTTACAATTGTATGTAAACTTTTGACCACGACTCTATATAAGGACAAGCGGCTAGAAATTGATGGATGGGGCTTGAAACATCACCATTTCATGTTATGTCGACGACAAGGAAGAAGAAAACCTCCCTTTTTAAAGATTTTTATTGAACGTTTTGGCATATACAGTTGCCAGAAATGCAATCGAACACATCTCAGAAGTTCTTCCCCGCCAAAGTACCCCCCATCTCCAACCGGGTGTAAATTGGATATGCATCTCTTACACATTTTAGGAAAGCAACCCATAGTTCTTGAAATTTTACATTCCAACTATTCAGATGTGGCAGGGAAGCGCTGAAGCCTTGCAATTCAGCACAATGAGTATTGTAGCCAATAAAGTAGTGAATGCTACATGATTATTTTTGAATTTGATGAGAAAAGATGACAGAGGGGCTACCCTAAATAGTCCACTCCATTCAATCTTTTTGCCAATTACCACGGATAAAGCATTAAACATTTCTGTCCAATAACTGCACATGGATGGGTAGAGCCAAAACATGTGTATTAAGTTAGCTGGAGACTTTTGATATCGATCACATGTTGGGATATTCCGTCATACATATTAGCTAGTCGGACCTCGGTATAATAAGTATGATGTACAGTATTAGCTTGCCTTGCATTGTTTAAGGCTATGTCTGGCACACTTATGAATTCTACTTAAGATCTCTGTCCACCTATCCTCAGATAGAATCACTATGAACTCCCCCTCACCAAAGTGACTTAAATGAATTCAGAGACTTAGGACGTAAAATACAATTTGGTTAGAAGTATGTGTAATAAATCATTTTTAAGTTTGAATAATATGACAACTTCAAGTTTAGCAATCATAACAGTCAATTAGCGTTAATTTAGTAATCTTAATCTTTATTACATCAGCGCAGTATAATCACATTCCGACCTACTCATCTTAAAATCCCCGTTCCTAGAAGCATCCTGTTGCTGTCTTTAATATGTCCCTCAAGAAACTCTCACTATGCATGGCCAATGGCCAACTGGCTCCGTTTCAAGTACAGTTGGAGCCCTAAGTGAATGTCTCTAACCGTTTAAATACTTAGTTTTGATAATACTTTGGTGCCTTATGTGCCTTTGCCTTTAGATACCAAATACAAATTTAATTACTAAATAAAACGCTTACACACTGTATACATATAAACATTGATAGAGTTACCTTAACATTATACAAATGTAGTAGTTAAGTTAGTTTTATGACAAAGCTCAGTTTTTTTGACCAATAGAAGTAACTTAGAGACAGAGCTGACTGTCAAAAGCACTTGTCTGACAGTTGAAATTCCTTTTTCTTGTCCACAAACCCAACTATGTGCCTCCACCCACTTGTTTCCAGAAACAACGTCCGCAACCAGCAGCAGAGTAGATTGGAAAGTCATATTGGAGGGACTTCTCATTCAGCTCTCGTCTGCACCATTGCACGGAGCGGTCGCCAACCCTCCCTCCCCTTGAATCCCTGTGGCCTGAAAAAAAAAAACAGTGCATGCTTTTATCTGATTGATCCAGGAACGGAAATAGATTCCAATATTACTGCTGAAGAGGGGGCATTTTTACTTTTGGGTGACTTTATACTGAATGAATAGAAAGTGTTAACAAATACTAAGTAATGACAAACTATTAAAAACATTGAGATGAAGTGAAGTGAGTTATATTTATATAGCGCTTTTTCTCTTGTGACTCAAAGCGCTTTACATAGTGAAACCCAATATCTAATTTTTACATTTAAACCAGTGTGGGTGGCACTGGGAGCAGGTGGGTAAAGTGGCTTGCCCAAGGACACAACGGCAGTGACTAGGATGGCGGAAGCGGGGATCGAACCTGCAACCCTCAAGTTGCTGGCACAGCCGTTCTACCAACCGAGCTATACCGCCCTGAGATCAAAATATATAGATGACGCCTTGTGAAAAAATCAGAAGAGTGGCGGCACTTAACTGATGTGTTTAAATAAATGCATTACAATTTTATATTGAGAAAAATGAATTGCTTTTAAGCAAATTCTGGAAGACGGAATTCCCATGTAGCTTTTTAAGGTCTGTCTTGGATCTACATCACATGAATTAAGCAGAGAACCTGAAATCATGTTCGTCCTTACAGGATTTAGTACATTAGTATTTTATTTTAAAGTCATTACGACCGGGACAAGCGGTAGAAAATGGATGGATGGATGTACAGCTTGTAAGGCAGTATAGCTTTAATGTCTACTGGAAATTAGTCAACCCAGTCATTATTGTTTAAATCGCTCACTGTAAAAACAAAATCTGTACATTTTAGGGTACAAAAAAAACCCTGCAGCTCATTTGGCGGAATTGTATCAGAAAATGTATGGTGGTTTTTACAACAAATTACTGTAAACTGAAACTGTATCATTGTTATTTTTTCGGTAAATTCTGCCAGCTGATCTGCCATGATTTTTTGTTTTTTTATGGAAAATCTGTGGTCGGTTTTAAAGTGCCATTACTGTAAATGGAAAAACAGTACCACAGTTATTTTTGCCCTAGAATTCTGGCGACTGAGCTCCCAGTATTTTACCGTAAAATCTACTAACTTTTTTTTCTCACTATGCATCACTGTAAATGGGAAACCGGTACAGTTTTTATTATTGTGTTAAGATTCTGGCCACTGAGCTTCCAGGTTTTTACCGTACAATTCAGTCATCGTTCTTCCAGTGCATTGTTGTCAACAGAAAAAAGGTACCACGATTATTTTCATTGTAAAATTCTGGCGACTGAGCTGCCAGTATTTTATTGTGAAATCTACTGACCGTTTCGTACAGTGATGGAAACACAAGTGAGTACAGCTCACATTGAACATGTCCGAATGTTGTCCTGAATATGAAACATTTTGTGTGAACACCATTGTTGTCTAGCACTGCCCTAATCATGTTAAGCATGAAATTCACCAGAGCTGCACCTGTTGTCACCATTAATCCTCTTTCACTCTTCCAAGATGACACCAATGGTGGAGCTGGTGGATGTTAATCACCTTGCACTAAATATACTCAAACATTTCATAAAGTCAAATACAAATAATGCAAAAAGAGAAACATCCCATACTTTCATAAAGTATTGTACAGTAAATATGAGCATCTACATAAATAATATGATTTGCCCGACTGGCTGGACATCTATCTATCCATTTTTTACTGCTTATCCTTTTACAGCTTAACTTAACGTTAATGAATAAAAATAACAAAAACTGCTTTCACGTAGTAACAGCTAACTAATTACTTTATGAGAATAAACAACACATTAAGTTACTACTTTGAACAAAAAATATCTGAGTACTCGGTACTCTGGGGCGGTATAGCTCGGTTGGTGGAGTGGCCATGCCAGCAACTTGAGGGTTCCACATCCGATCCCCGCTCCCGCCATCCTAGTCACTGCCGTTGTATCCTGAGGCAAGACACTTTACCTACCTTCTCCCAGTGCCACATACACTGGTTTAGATATAACTTAGATATTGGGTTCCACTATGTAAAGCACTTTGAGTCACTAGAGAAAGGTGCTATATAAATATAATTCACAAATGCACTACTCTTAACACAGGTTATCTAGCCATAAAACACATAGGCAACCTTAAGCACTTTGCAAGTTTTGTTTAAGATACCAATATATACTGTATATTGCCATTACTAAAAATACCGGGATGTCAGTTTTGGTCCGTATCGCCCAGCCATTGTTCTGACCTATATCTTTCAGTAGACTCGCTATGGAATTCACATTAAGAAGACCCGCCCACAAAACTATGCATTCTGAAGAGACTGTCAAAAAGCAACTTGAACACAATCTGTAAAACATAATCCATGCAACATTTTGACCAAAGAACCACCATTACATGTAGACCACAAGGAAATGTTTTAAAATAGAAAAAATATCATAATAATACCCCTTTATGGTTCCTTTTTATAGTACAACCTTTTGAAAAATACTATCATAAAAATGGTTGCTAAAATGTAGGGAATGTACTCACTTTTTTGAGATTCTGTAAATTGGAATCAGACACTTTAAACCTGCGGTGTTAACACAACCATAGTCATCACCTCCGATCATCGCACACAATATACACACACTGTGCGCCTAGCGAAGTGGTGTTCATAAAGAAACTAGTTCAAATGATTTGGTGGGACTCCTTTGGATGCAGATGGAATAGTTACACAGGGGTCTCCTGTCCGTCATGCACCATCAGTATGAAAAGACCACAGCATCAGGGGATTTCCAAATAATGTTGCTGCCAACACAAACAAGTCAGAAGAGCTATGTGAGCAAGAGACCAATGGAAAGGGAGTGGGGGTCGAATCTAAGACTGTTTGAACTTCAGCAGAGTCCTTTATTCACCAGTGGGAAAAAGTCCAGACCTACAAAACCATACAAGCCAGGACCATAGTGGATGCCATCAAAATGGTGGTTGAATGAGAATGTTGAATGATGGATGCTAGTGAGGATGTGGACAGTTAATCAAGTGTTTCAGCCTGGGGAGAGAACAGTTCTGTTCAAATGGCCAGGATGCTTTGGAATGGAAAATGTTGGTCTTCGCTGTGTTTCACTTTCCACTGTGGGTGTGTAGACATTGTGCTAATAGCTTTGTCAGCTACATAAATAGTGTAACATCGCGTACTGTACTGGATGTTAAAAACATGGGTGGAAAAAATAGATCACTTACACATGACACAGCTCAAATATACCAAATATGATGGAAAAATGTGATCAATTTCATTTGAAGGACAGGTTGCCTGTTAGCTAACTATTAACCAGTGATGACCAAAGAGGCCATTATTTACAGCCGGAGATTTTTACATTTTTATTTTTACATCCCATGGCTTTAAACATGGTTCTGCATGTTTAACTGTTTAGTGTGTATTAAAGTACTTTCAATTGACTTGGATTGAATGGCGGGGTTGAGGTGGGGGGAGGTGAGTGTGTTGTGGTTGTTGTATATTGTAGCGTCCCGGAAGAGTTAGTGCTGCAAGGGGGTCTGGGTATTTCTTCTGTTGTGTTACGGTGCGGATGTTCTCCGGAAACGTGTTTGTCATTCTTGTTTGGTGTGGGTTCACAGTGTGGCGCATATTTGTAACAGTGTTAAAGTTGTTTATACGGCCACCCTCAGTGTGACCTGTATGGCTGTTGACCAAGTATGGCTTGCATCCACTTGTGTGTGTGAAAAGCCGTGGATAATATGTGATTGGACTGGCACGCAAAGGCAGTGCCTTTAAGGTTTATTGGCGCTCTGTACTTCTCCGTGTACCACTCCTTACAGCAGCGTTTTAAAAGATTTTAAATTTTACATTTTGGAACCGATACCGATAATTTCTGATATTACATTTGAAAGCATTTATCGGCCGATAATATTGGCAGTTCGATATTTTTGGACATCTTTAGTTTCCTCTTTATTCTTTGTATTTGGTCTTATTTTATTTTTTACTATTTTAGCCGCAATGGAAGTGTTCTGCCTGTTGCAGAATTAAAAAAAAAAACCTTCCCAGAATCTTTTGTCAACCTCTATTGACCAAACGTTATTAGTGTTAATGAGTTCATGAGGACCTACGTTGATTTAAATCTACATTTAAAACACTTCCTTTTGGTCCAGATAATATGTATTAGATATGTGTTAATGTACATGCTGTGTAAGTTTTGCTCCACACTCACTTTTATAATTTATGTTTAAGTCTCTCTGCAAGAAGGGACATTCCCAGATTAAATAAGAAACCATGCCCCACCTGCTCCAAAAGTATCGGACTTTATCTTTTGAAAATGTACACTCTTTAGAAGTATATCTTGATGTTGTCACTTTTTTTAGTTTTCTAGACACTGTCAGAAAAACTTAAATAACATTATATAGATTAACATAAGTTACACCTGCATGCTTTCCGATTGATTCAGAGTTGCATAAAAAGAGTTGACTTTATCAGCATCTATGCCACTGCATGTCGCTCGTCTGTGTTGCTATGCACATATTATCCTACTTGGTGGAGTCAAAGGCGGTCAGAGCTAATGACATCTTGGTACATAAAAGTCAAAACATTATTTTTGCCACATTAATTACTGGTTGCTCCAGAGCCCCACTATCAGCAAGGACATCACAAAATCTAACACACATCGCCATGGTTCCTCGGCACCACTTTCTCCTCGCGAGCAAATCATTGCAAGCGCCATCTAATTAGAATGCGAGTCGCATCCTCACACTGTCAAGGCCGACACATGCACATGCTCCGGCTGTCGCATCTTGTCCTCATCAGACTCCACTTGTCTGTTTTTTCCGCTTGTCATTGCTCACCTCCGCGGACAGAAAGTGTAATCTCACACCGCCATATGCCTAACACAAATCTTAAGCATTGCTGCTGCATGCACGTCATTAAGCCGTGTTCTTATGAAAGTGCATCCCAGTGGTTGTGATAAACTAGGAAATCAAACAGTTTGCTCTTTTTTTTGTAACTAGGGCAACATCCTCTTGAGTGTTTGCAGGTTTCTCAACTCTCACTTTAGCATCCAATCCTTTAGTGAATTACTTAAAACTGTAGGATTTCTGGGCTGTTTTTTAGCTATGCCAAAGTCTTGACTCCAAAAATATTTTTGCTTTGCTTACAAGTAGAAAATGTGTTTTGGCAGCTGAGCCAGATTTCTTCCCTGAAAGCTGTGAAGTGTTCTTGCATCAACCCATTCGCTTACATTTAATATTCCATCTGATTTATAATCCCCATTCTAGTCAAGACACATTTGTGTCGGTTCAGAATCTTTAAACCCTTTTAATGCTTTTTGGATATGTTTAATTTATTAGATGTGTTTCAATAGAGAGTGGGACTTAAATTGAGCTAGTATTTCAAAATCTGCACCCACTTAATGTGTACAAAACTAACTCTACATACCTATTTTTAAAAATACTACTGTTTTATCATGATAATGCAAGCTATTGATAAAAAACATTGTCCTCAACGTGCTGTAGCGTTCTCGCTAGGCGTGTTGCCATGATCCATATGTTTTATTTTAGTTCTGTTTTCAGCACCCCTGGGTTTGTGTTTTAGTTGCTATGGATGCAGATTAGTTTCACCTGCCTCTTAATAGTTTTCGGGACGCCCTCCTGCTCCGGGGCACTAATCAGAGAGCTATTTATTCCTGCTTTTCGCCACACTCAGTCTGGCTGTCTTGTTTGCTTCATGCAAGTTATGTTTGATGATTTCTTGCTTCTTTGCTCGTGTTTTCTATGCTAAGGTTTTCCGTTAGCTTTGTTATAGCTTCCCGTGCAATCGGCATGTTGTTCTCCATCCATCCATTTTCTACCGCTTATTCCCTGTTGGGGTCGCGGGGGTTGCTGGCGCCTATCTCAGCTACAATCAGGCGGAAGGCGGGGTACACCCTGGACAAGTCGCCATCTCATTGCAGGGCCAACACAGATAGACAGACAACATTCACACACTAGGGCCAATTTAGTGTTCTGTTTATTTATATTCCTGACTGCTTTATGGACAATAAAGCATTGTCTTACCTGCATGCTGCCTCTGGAGTTCCATCTGCATCCTGGGAAATTGATCCATGCATTACCATGTGACCCAATCGTGACAGGTGTAACTTTATTGTAGATATCATGGTATTTCGGTTACAAAGTCTTCGCAATAATACTGTGGCATATCAACAGAAACTTTAGTGTTAATTTTTTCACTGCTTCTCAAAAAAATAAAAGTTGAAAGGCACTAAAGGGAACTTTGTTTTTGTTTTTTTACACTGGATGTTTACATTGTCACTTGAAAGACCCGCAACTGGAATTTATTTTATTTTAATTTTTTTGAAACAGCGGATGCTCCTGCACAATTCTTTGCACTTAAATATACATACCGGTATATGTAGTAATGAATATGATCAGAACATTTTAGCAAATGTTTAGTCTTTAATTACAGTAACTAATTTTTCTAAACATTTCTGCCACTTCATTTAGCAAACTATAAAATGTTTATGCCTTTTTGTACATGTACTATGATAATATCGTACAGTGAGATTTGATACCGTTAGATCCCAAATTCTAACTACCACATTTCAACTGCAAAGCCACTGCAAAATCAATAAACGTTGCTTCCATGGCAGTAAATAAAATATATTTCTTACATATAGTGTTATCACTGGAGGAGTAGGAATAGCTAACCATGCTACACTACACAACATAGGCGGATGTGTTAACCGCAAGCGAGAGCTCTTGAATGTAAACAGAGGTAGGTGGATCGATAACAATATAGACTAAGTTTAGTATCAGTATTTGGTAGATGCTACAGTGGTCAGATCAATATTTTGTATTATCAAAACATATTTTGTTTTTTTTGTTATTGTTTACTAACCCAGAAGTAAGACCCTGGGCACAGAAGGGCATTAAAGGAGACCTATTATGTGAAACCAACTTTTCTTTTTTGGAGTCTGCATAAGTACCAACAATTTGAAATCACACTATTGAGGCATTGCGGAAACATAATAAAACAATCTTACCTTCCTTCGTAGCCCCTCCAAACAAACCGTTTGGAATTTGCACAGCATGCCACATTTTTCCAACATGTCAAGTCAGCAGATATCTTCATGTATGGGAGAGATTTACCTGAAGAGCTTTGCAAGACCTTGCCATTGTAGTCCAATATTGTAGTCAATAAGCTCCTTATTTTCTTTACCCTCTTGTTGTGGGGCAGACTGGCTCGTACATGCACATAAATCCACTACTGTTGGCATTTCTAATGCAAAGTAACGTATAGTTTTAGCTTACCGTCTGGAGACTCCATATCAAAGCGCTAAAAACTACAACATGGCTAATGAGAAGAAAACGCAGTCAAATTGGAGGCAAGTAAATAAGACCACCGCAAAAAGGCGCGTCCTGAAGAGACGCTCAGAAAAGTATAACTATAAATAACAATATGTTACTGCATACATTAGCAGCCAAATTAGGAGCCTTTATAACCTATATTTAAATGGTTAAATTTTAATTTTAATACCAAATAATATATTGTGATATATTGTTATTGCAATGTTTGTCTCTGTGTTGGCCCTGCCATGAGGTGGCGACTTGTCCAGGGTGTACACCGCCTTCTGCCAGAGTGCAGCTGGGGTAGGCTCCAGCCACCCCCTGCGACCCGAGAGGGACAAGCAGTAGAAAATGGATGGTTGCAATTTAAATTTTAGGCCATATCGCTTATTCATACATGGTAGTACCAAATTAAATTTCATGTATTGCTAGAAAAACATGTTATAGTATCACTATCTTTGCGCAGGGCGAGTAAAGAAATCCACTGTATTATTATTATCAGGCTTATCAATGTATTTATTATTAGACCTTGTAAGGAAAATAAAAAGCAAGACAGAACGTAATTAATCAATTTAAAATGATGGCACGCTCACCCACTCCACAGTAAATTTATGCACGTACAAGTCAAGGAAAAGTCAATTAATGCGATTGCCCCATCCGGGAGCTGATTGATGATAGCCAGTGAGTAGGCCGAGTTGGATCTCATTTTGATGTGAATTATGAGCCTAATTTTATTTATATTTTTGGCCCAGTCATTGTCTGACTGGATTACCGTTATTGTGATGATTATCAATTGTGAAGTATCATAGTTTTTTAGTATAAAATGTGCCCTTTTATACACCTGGACACCCATTCATTCTAATAACTTGGCAAAGATTTAATTTGCAGAAGAAACAATGCTGCTCTGTTTTGGTTATAATTTCTGATTTGTTTCAGACTGGTTAAACAAACTTCATGTGGTTACATTTGCACATTTCAACATATCTTAAAAGGAGTAGGAAGAAGCTTATATTTAATCGTACACGGTAGCGCCCTTTCTCCACATTTTTTACTAAAATTTCATCAACACCATAACTTTTACATGTTTAATTGAAGTTCACCTCCTGTGTGACAGAAAGGAAGGTGTTGGCGAAAAAATTAATACATAGTTATTAGCGATAGTCAATGAATGTTATGTGTAGAGTCTGTCACAATCTATTTTGCAATTGTAGAATTGTTCTTGACTTCACTGTTACAAGTGTGAGTTTTGTCTTTTATTTTTTGATGACGTTATCCTCTGTATACCGGTATGTCCAATGCCTTGATGTCTTTGATAACAAGTACTTTGGGTTTTTCATGTCCTCCATTTTACTTGGTGAGTGTGAATGTTGTCTGTCTATGTGTGTTGGCCCTGCGATGAGGTGGCGACTTGTCCAGGGTGTACCCCGCCTTCCGCCCGATTGTAGCTGAGATAGGTGCCAGCGCCCCCCGCCACCCCGAAAGGGAATAAGCGGTAGAAAATGGATGGATGGATGGATAGATTTTATTTCGTGGTTTGTGTGGATTTGGGAAAAGAATGGCAATAAATTGACAATAGTAAAATTACACAATTGATTATTTTTCTTTTTGCCTATTTTGAACTTACATATTTAATTTACATTTTTAATGGGCAAAAAGTAGGAAGACACTTTTTCCACATCAATCATTATCACAACAATAACCTTTTAATATTACTGTCAAGAGGTGATGACGTTGCATAAATGTGGTTTTGTCATTAATGTGTGCCTCTGTTTGTCTCCAGGTAAGGTCCGCTGGCAGGACTTTGACCAGGATCTGTATGTTGGAGCCACGGTTGTTCGGCCGGGTCAGGACCCGTATGCCAGAAACAAGTTCAACCAAGTGGAGAGCGATAAACTCCGTATGGACAGAGCGGTGCCGGATACCAGACATGACCAGTACGTATTGTCACTAATGTAGTTTCCCATGTGTGATTGCAGTGTGTACACAAGCCTTCATGTCTATTTGAATCATTTGTTCAACAACGATAGGATTGGATTAAAAACGCCTTCTATTGTGGCAACGAGTTAAAGTACACCACGAAGTAGCAGCAGTAGAGCCAAACACAATGTACGGAGAGCCTTTGTATCAAAACTTTAACTTACTTGTTGAAGGCCTATAAATAGATTAAGGCACAAAGACAGATAGACTTAATTTTGTTTAGCTGCACCAAATAACTAAAAAAATAATGTTCATTGGTACTGGGTTCCCTCCGGGTACTCCGGCTTCCTCCCACTTCAAAAGACATGCACCTGGGGATAGGTTGATTGGCAACACTAAATTGGCCCTAGTGTGTGAATGTGAGTGTGAATGTTGTCTGTCTATCTGTGTTGGCCCTGCGATGAGGTGGCGACTTGTCCGGGGTGTACCCCGCCTTCCGCCCGATTGTAGCTGAGATAGGCGCTAGCGCCCCCCGCGACCCCAAAAGGGAATAAGCGGTAGGAAATGGATGGATGGATGGATGGTACTCTTTACAACAAGCATGGTCATCTCATGGTCCACTTCCAGTTCACACTATAGCTTTCCATAAAGCCCCACACAATTCCAGATGTAATTCTGCAATGGGTTAGTAGGTTCACCGTGATACCTGATGGCTCCCAATGTTTTGAGGCGATAAACAAGTAAAAATTTACTTTAATAATAGCACGGGTACTGGCACAGACAGTGTTAAATATTTTTGTGGCTGAGTCATTTTATTGGGAAAAATAAACCTTTAACACGACTTCTTAGCAGTACAGAAAGAAATGTCAGCTGTAATTGACGACAGTTCACAAACAAATGTCTGCGTGTGTGTGCGCGCATTTGTGCGTGTGTCATGTCATTATCATCTCCCTATTTGAGTCTTAAATGGGAACTTTTAGGGGAATTTTGTCCATCATTCACAATCCTTTTGTAAGACAAGAACACGTGACTTTCTGTGCCTTCTAAATAGTATAAAACTGCTAGCAAAAGACAACTAATAATGCAGGTAATTGGGACACAATCTATTCCGCCTATGAAGCCCTCTAAAAACCTCCAACAACGTTTTGTATGGGTTGTATTCCCGTTACCTCACGTCCAGCTCATTAAATATGTGAGACTCAAAGTGGTGGGCCAGCAAACGTCTGTTGTCAAAGCATCTGTTGTGTAAACGATGCGTGAAGAATGGCGTCTGGAACACCTGACAGCTCGATATGCTTTGGAACTGGGCTGACGAATAATCTTGATAATTTTGATAAAGTATAGAGATAGTTAGATTTTTTGCTCGTATCTGCTTTTTGCAGGAATATATCGGCCCCTTGTATGTATAGTGCATGCCCTGCTTGTTGTACAACAGCCATCTTAGCTTGTTTGGCCACCACTGGTTTTCACTTTCAGGAAGAAATCACTTGTCGAAATACAACCAATACATGTGGAGCTACAGTTGTAGTCAAATGTATACATACCCTTATCATAGGAATGAATGTGCAGTAATATTCATTTGGGGATTTAATTATTTATTTGAACAAAGTAATTATACAACTTTCATCTTCAGTGATTTAAAAAAAAAAAAAACAAGAACTGCATACATTTTTATTTATTTTCACACAATTTCAAAATCATATATTCAGGCTCAAATACAGTTCATACATATACATAATTTAACATAAATATTTTAAACCCTGCCCTGCGATGAGGTGGCGACTTGTCCAGGGTCTACCCCGCCTTCCGGCCGATTGTAGCTGAGATAGGCACCAGCGCCCCCCGCCATCCCAAAGGGAATAAGCGGCAGAAAATGAATGGATGGATGGATTTTAAACCTTTTAACCCTGAGCCATTTTTTTCCAAAAAGGCAAATATTTTAATTCCAACCATCCACATCTTCTTGCACTTATCCAAGGTCGGGTCGTGGGGGCAGCAGCCTAAGCAGGGAAGCCCAGAATTCCCTCTCCCCAGCCACTTCGTACAGCTCTTCCCGGGGGATCCCGAGTTGTTCCCAGGCCAGCCGGGAGACATAGTCTTCCCAGCGTGTCCTGGGTCTTCCCCGTGGCCTTCTACCGGTCGGACTTGCCCTAAACACCTCTGTAGGGAGACGTTCGGGTGGCATCCTGACCAGATGCCCGAACCACCTCATCTGGCTCCTCTCAATGTGGAGGAGCAGCAGCTTTACTTTGAGGTCCCTCTGGATGGCAGAGCTTCTCACCCCATCTCTAAGAGAGAGCCCCAACACCCGGCGGAGGAAACTCATTTTGGCCGCTTGTACCCGTGATCTTGTCCTTTCGGTCATAACCCAAAGCTCATGACCATAGGTGAGGATGGGAACGTAAATTGACCAATAAATTGAGAGCTTTGCCTTCCGAAGGGCTCAGCTCCTTCTTCACCACAACGGATCGATACAGCGTCTGCATTACTGAAGATGCCGCACCGATCAGTCTGTCGATCTCAAGATCCACTCTTCCCTCACTCATGAAAAAGACTCCGAGGTACTTGAACTCCTCCACTTGGGGCAGGGTCTCCTCCCCAACCCGGAGATGGCACTCTACCCTTTTCCGGGCGAGGACCATGGATAAATATTTTAATTATGTATTTTCTTTCTAATTTCTCTACACATTGGAGAATAAAACGATTTAGTATAGTTCCGCTCCCTGAAGCGGATCTATTTCAGCAGGGGGATTAGCAGCTGTTTTTTATCACATATCTCCGCCCCATTGTACTTCATTTGTTTACATTTTTCTAGTGATGCTGATCTTGCTTTTATAGCCCATTAAACAAACACTATGGCTCTCTATGTTTGCTGCCAACACTCCTCTGTCTATTCATCACTGATCTTATTCTCGCACATGTAGGCCAGCCACACACACACACACACACACACACACACACACATATGCACACATGCGCGCACACTTACCTACACACCGAGTGTTTTTAGAGTGACGGCAATCTGGCTTCACTGATGCACTTACCTTACATGGCCATCTAAAGCCATTAGCCTACTAAAAGAGCACGGGTGTGTCTCATGCTGTATTGATTTTACTAGCGATTTAGTCTACTTGCCAAGCGTACACTCTCTGTTAAAAGATTGATGTCAAGGTTCTCCTCATTGCATCCTTCTAGTTAACACAATCACAAGAAGCTATACGTTTGGTTTGACATGGATATAAGACGGTTAATTTTTCCAACGAAAATAAAAAATACATTTTATTTTTTATTCGGGGTGTATAAATTTACAAAGACAAACCACACACACACACACACACACACACACACACACACACACACACACACACACACACACACACACACACACGCACGCATGCACACACACACAGCATTGACATTGAGTCTTGCTGGAAAAAAAATATCTCAAAGGTTGTTAGTAAGTTAGCAAACAACGTTAGGATGAGTTATGATGTTAATTTTTGGATAAATGTGAATGATGAAAGAGTAGAAATTGTCAAGTTAAGAAATAAGGTATTTTTTGTTCAATTTAAAAGTTGTTAAATATTTATGGAAAAATGTTTTTAATTTTTTCTATTTATGGTTTGAAAAAAAACACTTGTTGAAAAAGAGTGTCCGTCTTATATCCGGATTATTACAGTAACTCATATTGTACATAAATATCCTTTTCTGCCAATGGTGAATTTAAAGATGCCTATTGAATATTGATAAAATGACATATTGACTCTTTTCAAGCCAGTGATGCCAGAACAGGTACAAAGGATTGCTCTCTCAGACACACAAACTCACAAATCCATTTACTGCACCTTTACTTTCAATACTGCACACTTGCATCAAATGCTGTCTTTATAATTGGCTGTTTACAGTGGTCAAGTCAGGCGTGATAAAAGGTGGTTGCTAATGAAGTCATAAGCACATTTTTCTTCTTCTGTAAAGTTTCCGCCTTCTTTAGCATTCCATGTTCACGGTACTGTAAATCAGCTGAATGTGTCTCTGGTGAAACCTGATGTCAATCCCATCTCTAGTGGAGTATGTACGTGTGTGCACATTGGTGCTAGTGTGCACTGAACCCTGTTTATTGTGTTCATTGAGCATTTCTTTTTCACGTCGATACTTGTATGCAAATGTATCAGTGAATGCATCTGCATATGTGTAGTCTCATTCTGTGTTTGTTTGTATAGTTGCAGACACAAGCAATGGAAGTCAGACCTACCAGCTTCGAGCGTGGTCATCACCTTCCACAATGAAGCCCGCTCTGCCCTCCTGCGTACCGTTGTCAGGTAACAACACAATCCGTCGGCATCCCCATAAACAAATGTACATATCTGCATACAAATGTTTGATTTGTTCCTTCCTGCTTTCTTTTTTTTTTTCCTGTTCTTGCATTAGTGTCTTGAAGAAAAGTCCAACTCACTTGGTCAAAGAGATCATCTTGGTTGATGACTACAGTGATAATGGTAATTATTGGCTGTATAACCAGTGATCAACTGATTAAAACAATTCTATAGAATTCATAATTAGTAATCCTAATAATTAATTGGTGGCCTTGACTGGTAATTGAAGCTGTGTCCTAAACTCCCTTTGCAATTTTGCGTGTACCCATGTTTTTGTTCTGAAGAGCTGCTGTCATAAGGTGTCCTAATTTTTTCATATGACTGTACATATGATATCTGTGACGCCCCATGTGGGTTGCACTCATATTGGTTTTTAAAACATGCTACCATACATGTAATACAAATATTTTCCGCGAGTATTATAATTAACAGACAAAATGCTTCATGACTTACGGTCAACTCGCCCCGCCCCCCGCAAAGATGGTTTGCCTGATAACAGCCATATTTTTTTTCAACCAGTCTTGCTAACCAGCTTGTCACGCCTCTAAAGTTCTTTATAAAATTTTGTGGTGATTTAGCATCCTAAAGTTACTGTGGCGGTTTTTGCAGAGCATATCGAGCTGTGTGAGAAATTTCAAGTCAATGCATGTTATTTAGTGTCAAACTTTGTGGTTTAATGATATTTTTTAGCACAGGCAAAACAGTGGGGTAACTTTTTGTGTGCAGTTTTAGGAGTGGAAGAGTTAGCATACGCAAACAAATACATACCAGGGGCGTCCACATTTTTTCACATGACTCTAAAACACTACTTGAGATTAATTTCACCCAGTAGTCTTCTAACCAGCATAACTTGATTCTTGCAGTTGCCTTTTCATTTGCTTCATAGTCTATTTTGTTTCAACCTAGCATATATTTAATTTCAGTCCTTGTTTCACGCATTACCGCTAAAAGAAGCCTGGTCCTGTTTGCAGTAAATAAACACCATAAGAGGAAATACACTAACTGTGTCTTGAAGCAGTAAGGGTAAAACAGTATGTAGTACACGGCTGCAACCAGCAGAGGTGCTGTTGTGCTACACCCCCAAATACTTTTATTCTGCTCAAGACAACACCAATATCGCAACAGGAGTAACATAAAAAATAATTATCTCAAATTAAACTTGTTTTTTTCTCACAGTCGGTCAAAAAGTTCTATTACGTCTGACTTATACGGAAAACCAGCATGCTGATTTCAAAGTATTCTTGAGCTGTTTTATGTATTCATTACAGCTGAGGATGGAGCGCTGCTTGGCAAGATCGAGAAAGTCAGAGTGTTGAGAAACGACCGCAGAGAAGGTAATTAAAAGCAAGATTACTTTTTTTGGTTGGAACGTCTGGGTGCCGTTCTTGCTCTCCTATCATCTGTCTTGGGAAGGAGGTTTTCCGTTCTGGTGACAGATTGTGGATGTTTTTTTAGTTTTGTAACCAAAGGTTTTTCTACAGGACTGATGCGTTCGAGGGTTCGTGGTGCAAGTGCTGCCACTGCTCCAGTCCTCACCTTCCTGGACTCCCACTGTGAATGTAATGACCACTGGCTCGAGCCGCTTCTCGAGAGAGTAGCTGAGGTAAATGCACAAACACACATCCACTGTGTCTTTGGCTGGTGTACTCTTAAGTATCTTTCCCACTGGACTGTGGTATCATATTATCACCTTAATAACATTCAACCATACACAGTTAATAAGGACCGGCATAAACAAATGTGCTATCATTAGATTTCCCTCTTGTTGTGCTATGGCTTTAGACACTGCAATGTTGCTCTGTACTGCAGGGGTCGCCAACCCGTGATCAACCAGTCAATTTTTGGGACCCTACCGGTCGATCGTGAAAATATTAGAAATATGACCTCAGTGACACCCCCACCCAGAGAGTGACCAAGAGACTTGCCAACAAGTACGGATAGTAACATGCCCGCATTCCTCGCGTCTTTTTCTTCTGCCTCACATCCTGTGGCTCTCGAAAGAGCTGCGACACCCCTCGAGCACGGTGGCACACCTCTATGAGGGGCTGTTAGGGACATTATTGAGAATTACCTCTTAAATACACTACTGAAATGCTCTCACATAAACAACCGAAATGTTTTTCTCTCACACACACTACTGAAATACTCTTATACACTACTGAAATGCTCTCACATAAACAACTAAAATGTTTTTCTCTCACACACACTACTGTAACACTCTTATACACACTCCTGAAATGCTCTCACATAAACTACTAAAATGCTCTTACATACACGACTGAAATGCTCTCACATACACTACTGAAATGCTCTCACATACACTACTGAAATGCTCTCACATACACTACTGAAATGCTCTCACATACACTACTGAAATGCTTGTACATTCACTACTGAAATGCTCTCACATACACTACTGAAATGTTCTTAAATACACTACTGAAATGCTTTTACATACACTACTGAAATGCTCTCACATAAACAACTAAAATGCTCTCACATAAACAACTAAAATGTTTTACTCTCACACACACACACACACACACCACTTTCGTGTGAGAAACAGCAATTTTAGTAGTATGTGTGCAAGGATTTCCGTTATATGTATGAGAGCATCTTACCAGTGTGTATGAGAGGATCTTACCAGTGTATATGAGAGCATCCTACCTATGTGTGTGAGCGACATAGCATTCCGTTTCCGGTCACCAATAATGCCCGCCCCTTTTCAGTTGAAAAAAAAAAAAAAAAAAAAGCCAAGTTGTTTGTGAACAAAATGTCTGCCTAACTGCCGACAAGTAGCTTAACCGAGGCAGGTGCTCTACTTCATAATTTGAGGGCTTCAGCGGCGAATATAAGAACGCTTTCAATGAAACAAGGGTCGGGCTTCCGCCGTGGGTTGCACCTGCGTGCCGCGACATCTGAGCGGCCACTTTCTCCTCCCGACAGCCAAGCAGCCTGGAGCACTCGTTCCGTTGCGATAGTGCACCGTCTGCAGCATTATCAAGCACAACCTTCCGGCTCATGGACATCGGGGCAAGAGGAGGAAAAGGTAATTAGACATTATTTATTTCTAAATGACTGTTGAATCCCACGAAATGTAAGGCGACATGGCATTGTAGCCATTAAACAGTTAGCCTTGTGTGCCTCCACTACAAACAAGTTAGCAACTAGTGTTTCTGCGGCTCCTAAGAGTCTGACATCTATTGCAAACTTGCCGTTTGTCTCGGAGGAAACGGAAAAAATAATGTCCGTTGCTATGGTAACATGTCGAAATGTGAGTCACGTCGTGGTACGTCAGTAGCTGATCGAATAGTAATAATAATAGATTACATTTATTTATCGCTTTTATTTGGACTAGATAAGGGGTCCCCAAACTCCGGCCCGCTGCTGGAATTATTATTTTTTGTATTATTACTTTAAATCTATCTTTTTTAATCAATTTTTTGATGTCCCCTAGCCGCTCAAGCAAATCATATTGTCTAAAAATGCATTTTCCTGTATGACTTATATTTTCTTAGCTGTTTTCATGTGATCTGATTGTTACATTCTAATATTTCAGAGACAGCTGCATGACCATTTCAACAAAGACGGAATACACAACCTCTAGATTCATGGAAGTTTGCTTCCAAACAACTTCTTTGCATCTCAATGCAAGGGGGGCAGACACCACTTCAGCTGTGGCATTCAGGTGTCATTAATAATGCAGGAATCCATCAAACTATAAGCAGCATTTTGATGCTGACAACTACTTTGGCATTGATGAAGAAGGTCCACTACCTGAACTCCAGAAAAATAATAACATTGTAATTCCAGACATAGATGTAAACATTAGTGAGATGACAAAGAACATTTTTCAACAAGTGAACCCACTTGAAAATGATGGCAATTGTGGAATAGACATTTTCACTTCAATTCTGCACATTATTCAGTGAACAACATGGGAATTGTATGGTTTGTTAAAATGTTTTCTTCACTTGTGGAGTGTATTCTGCGAATTAAGGTTTTATTTAAACATTTTGTAAAAAATTAAAAAAAAGGACCTATTACACAGACCTCTATGAAGTTGCCCACTTTATTATTGCAAATATCAAAACAACACTGCAATATGTTTGTTCTGTAAATACTTGTTTCCACCATTGAGGTTTTTAAGATATTTTAAAATACATGTTCTGACTAGTGATGTCATCCAGCCACCCCCCACACACCACCACCACACACACCTTGTCAAAATCTCCCCAAACTTGTCCTAAACGTTTGTGCTACACAATTTTTTGTCTTATGATTATTATGTTAGGGGCTAGGTGTAAATATTAACACATTAACTTAAACTATAATTTTAGAAAAAAAATATCTATTGTCTGACTACAAGAAACATTGAAAAGTATATGAATAATAAGTCATTAGGAACCTTTTTTGAGCAAAAAAAAAAAAAGATGATTCATATGTTTATGTAAAATTTATTGAATATTCCAATCAATATATTTGTGTGCAGGGAGGTTCCATGAATCCAGAGGTTGTGTATTCCGTCCTTGTTGAAATGGTCATGCAGCTGCGTGGTGACTCTGAAATAAGAATGTAACAATCAGATCACACTCACAGTATCATGTTAGACCCGCTTGACATCCATTGCTTTCATTGATTGATTGATTGATATGTGTATATATATACATATACATATACATATGTATATATATACACATACATATGTATATATATATACACACATACATATGTATATATATATATATAAATATATATATATATATATATATATATATATAAATACATACATATCCATATGTATACAATATATATATATATATATATATATATATATATATATATATATATAAGTTGATTGGCAACACAAAAAATTGGCCCTAGCGTGTGAATGTGAGTGTGAATGTTGTCTGTCTATCTGTGTTGGCCCTGTGATGAGGTGGCGACTTGTCCAGGGTGTACCCCGCCTTCCGCCCGATTGTAGCTGAGATAGGCGCCAGCGCCCCCCGCGACCCCGAAAGGGAATAAGCGGTAGAAAATGGATGGATGGATGGATGGATATAAGTTGACACAGGTATATAGTTGACAAAGGGGTAGATCTTGCTTTGGTTTTTGGCTGGGACCAGGCATTTTGGGCCCATAAAGGTTTGTGACCACTGGTATACTGTCCACCCGCCAAATCTTATGAGATCCAATACAAGAGCTGGATCAAAAAGTATTCATTCAATTAACCTCTAATACCTACCTTTGATTAGCACTGTTGGAGAGCTATTCATTTTTGTGATTTATTTTTCCCTCTCGGGGGATATCGGAGAGCACAGGAAAATGTTATTCAAACAACGCAAATATTTTTTTTTGGTGGAATTGGTTCTGCTGAACATCTTTCATGCTACAAAAACTGTACATACACAAGTTGATATTGCCCTATTGTGATTGTGTACTGTACCTCTCTGCTTTTTAACCTCAGAAACAGCTCTCCATAGTGATGGGTCAAATGATACTGAAGCATAGATCCCTTGTAAAACACAAGGAGTGACACTGTGATCCATAATGTGTCACACTTTCTCACTTTAATAAAAAAATAAAAAATCACGTGCTGTGTAATTTTACTTTGAAGCACCAAACTGTGTTTTTCAGGAAGTCCTTTTCAACTTACAAGTAACAGCTCGTACTAAAAGAAGGAGTGGTAGGATTGACAGTTTTTTGTCGTCAATGATCTCAATGGAATTAAGAAAAATAAAAGTTCCTAAGTGTGCGATCATTTTAACTGTATAGCGCAAATTGACTGTAATTTCCGGACTATAGAGCAGACACATCGTACTAAAAGGTGCAGATTTATACGTGGCAAAATTAAGTAATATTCATACAGAAAGATTCTGTAAATGTTTATTTATAATTAATTGTTTCCAAACTGTGTCTGTAACATGATCTGTAAAACGGCTGATCAAACAAAACAGTAGTTATCAATGTTCTTCTTTTTCTGTTTACTATTTGGCTCATTGACCAGAGTTGTGTGTTTCGTAGTCACACCAATTTGTTTAAAAAAAACAATTATTTTCATTTGCTAACTATTAATTTTGTTTACAGTTCAAATGTACCCTAGTAACCTTTTAAAACTGGAGGATGGAACTATGTCAATCCAGCCAGTGAGTGTCCCAAACACTCACTGAGACATTATTTACCCATCGCAGCTTTTACTTTGTATGATGTTCTACAGCATCGTCCACCAATGCAAACTACAATCAAAATAAACATACTGTTAAATAATAGCTACCTTACGGTGTCAATCAAAACTGAGCGTTATTAGCTTTAAAAATAAATGTTTGTATTGAGTGTATTTAGCATGGCCGTATGTATTTTAGAAGTGTTCGCCTTGTAAAGGACATGATGTTCATCTTTTATCTTAAGTGGTAATTACATATTTTGTACACATTCTTGCTTGTGATATGGATGCCACATCCTATCATTTGGCTTTCATTCATCAAGCTGTCTTGTAAGACAAAGACACTATGTAAGCCGCCAAGCACCCTCAAAATGTCACTAACACACTAGAATAATTTCAGATTAGGAGTGTTTTTTTGTGTGCGTGAGTGTGTGTTTGGCGTCATAAATACCCTGAATCACAGAGCTGCCAATTGCACCATCAAATTTTTTGGTTACTTATATTTGTAGAAAAAGGTTTGTTTTTCTGTCCTTCTCTGCGCTAAGGTCAGGGTTGCATGTGACATGCTAGCAGTCGATGTGATGTAGACCAGTGGTTCCCAAATGGGGGTACGCGAACCCCTTGGGGTACTTGAAGGTATAACAAGGGGTACGTGAGATTTTTCAAAACTATTCTAAAAATAGCAACAATTCAAAAATCCATTATAAATAAATTTATTCAGTAATACTTCAAGGAATTATGAATGTAAGTTCATAAACTGTGAAAAGAAATGCAACAATGCAGTATTCAGTGTTGACAGTTAGATTTTTTGTGGACAATTTCCATAAATATTAATGTTAAAGATTTCTTTTTTTGTGAAGAAATGTTTAGAATAGGTTCATGAATCCAGATGGATCTCTATTACAATCCCCAAAGAGGGCACTTTAAAGGCCTACTGAAAGCCACTACTACCGACCACACAGTCTGATAGTTTACTGTATATATCAATGATGAAATCTTAACATTGCAACACATGCCAATACGGCCGGTTTAGTTTACTAAATTGCAATTTTAAATTTCCCGCGAAGTATACTGTTGAAAACGTTGCGGAATGATGACGCGTATGACAACGCGTGCGCGTGACGTCACCGTTTGTAGCAGACATGTTCTTCCAGCGCCGCTCACGACTAAATGTCGTCTGCTTTAATCGCATAATTACACAGTATTTTGGACATCTGTGTTGCTGAATCTTTTGCAATTTGTTCAATTAATAATGGAGAATTCAAAGAAGAAAGATGTAGGTGGGAAGCGGTGTATTGCAGCTGACTTTAGCAACACAAACACAGCCGGTGTTTCCTTGTTTACATTCCCGAAGGTGAAGCTTTACTATGGAACAGAGCGGTCAAGCGAACATGGTTCTCTACCACATGTCAACCGGCAGGTTTCGGTGAGAAAATGGTGGTAATAAGTCGGCTCTTACCGTAGACATAAGCGGAGCTTGCGTCCTCCTGCAGCTGCGGACTCTCTTACCTTCTCCCACCGGAGACACTGGCGGTCACCACACCCGTGGCCACACCCCTCCGACTTTCAGGTACCATAGAATCTCACTAAAACACTAGTAACACAATAAGCAGATAAGGGATTTTCCAGAATTATCATGGTAAATGTGTCTAATAACGTGTGAATCGCTCCCACTGCCCTCGCCTTTTTTTTGTTTCTTCTATTCCTTCACTCTTACTATCCTCATCCACAAATCTTTCATCCTCGCTCAAATTAATGGGGAAATTGTCGCTTTATCGGTCCGAATCGCTCTCGCTGCTGGTGGCTATGATTGTAAACAATGTGAGGAGCTCCACAACCCGTGACATCAGGTGCAAATAGTCTGCTACTCCCGGTACGAGCAAGGCTTTTTTATTAGCGACCAAAAGTTGCGAACTTTATCGTCGATGTTCTCTACTAAATCCTTTCAGCAAAAATATGGCAATATCGTGAAATGATCGAGTATGACACATAGAATGGACCTGCTATCCCCGTTTAAATACAAACCCCGTTTCCATATGAGTTGGGAAATTGTGTTAGATGTAAATATAAACGGAATACAATGATTTGCAAATCATTTTCAACCCATATTCAGTTGAATATGCTACAAAGACAACATATTTGATGTTCAAACTAATAAACATTTTTTTTTTTGCAAATAATCATTAACTTTAGAATTTGATGCCAGCAACACGTGAAAAAGAAGTTGGGAAAGGTAGCAATCAATACTGATAAAGTTGAAAAATTCTCATCAAACACTTATTTGGAACATCCCACAGGTGTGCAGGCTAATTGGGAACAGGTGGGGGCCATGATTGGGTATAAAAGCAGCTTCCATGAAATGCTAAGTAATTCACAAACAAGGACGGGGCGAGGGTCACCAATTTGTAAGCAAATTGTCGAACAGTTTTAGAACAACATTTCTCAAGTAGCTATTGCAAGGAATTTAGGGATTTTACCATCTACGGTCCGTAAAATCATCTAAAGGTACAGAGAACTTGGAGAAATCACTGCACGTAAGCGATGGTATTACGGAAACGATGATCCTTCAGGCAGTACTGCATCAAAAACAGACATCAATGTGTAAAGAATATCACCACATGGGCTCAGGAACACTTCATAAAACCACTGTCAGTAACTACAGTTGGTTTCTACATCTGTAAGTGCAAGTTAAAACTTTACTATGCAAAGCAAAACCCATTTATCAACAACACCAAGGAACGCCACTGGCTTGGGTGGGCCAGAGCTCATCTAAGATGGACTGATGCAAAGAGGAAAGGTGTTCTGTGGTCTGACGAGTCCACATTTCAAATTATATTTGGAAACAGAGGACGTGGTGTACTCCAGAATAAAGAGGAAAATAACCATTTGGATTGTTATAGGCGCAGATTTCAAAAGCCAGCATCTCTGATGGTATGGGGGTGCATTAGTGCCCAAGGCATGTGTAACTTACACATCTGTGAAGGCACCATTAATGCTGAATGGTCCATACAGGTTTTGGAGCAACATATGTTGTCATCCAAGCAACGTTATCATGGACGCCCCTGCTTATTTCAGCAAGACAATGCCAAGCCACGTGTTACAACAGCGTGGCTTCGTAAAAAAAGAGTGTGGGTACTTTCCTGGCCCGCCTGCAGTCCAGACATGTCTCCCATCAAAAATGTGTGGCGCATTATGAAGCGTAAAAAACGACAGCGGAGACCCCGGACTGTTGAACGACTGAAGCTCTACATAAAACAAGAATGGGAAAGAATTCCACTTTTAAAGCTTCAACAATTAGTTTCCTCCGTTCCCAAATGTTTATTGAGTGTTGTTAAAAGAAAAGGTGATGTAACACAGTGGTGAACATGCCCTTTCCCAACTACTTTGGCACGTGTTGCAGCCGTGGAATTCTAAGTTAATTATCATTTGCAAAAAAAAATAAAGTTTGTGAGTTTGAACATCAAATATCTTGTCTTTGTAGTGCATTCAACTAAATATGGGTTGAAAATGATTTGCAAATCATTGTATTCTGTTTATATTTACATCTAACACAATTTCCCAACTCATATGGAAACAGGGTTTGTAAGAAAATCTCATTTCAGTAGGCCTTTAAGTTGATGATTACTTCTGTGTAAAAATCTTTATTTATAATTGAACCACTTGTTTATTTTTCAACAACTTTTTAGTTATTTTGATATCTTTTTCTTCCCAAATAGTTCAAGAAAGACCACTACAAATGAGCAATATTTTTGCACTGTTTTGCAATTTAATAAATCAGAAACTAATATCATAGTGCTGTATTTTACTTCTTTATCTATTTTTTTCAACCAAAAATGCCTTGCTCTGATTAGGGGGTACTTGAATTAAAAAACTGTTCACAGGGGTACATCACTGAAAAAAGGTTGAGAACCACTTTTGTAGACCATGCAGGTGTCTTCAGTATTGACAGTGCTCCGTAGAAGGGAAAAGTTCTAAATAAATTCAAGTGTGTTAAGTACTAGTTGTTTTTGTTATCCTTATGTGCATGTGTGGAGTGTTTCATGATTTGCTTATGCAGGACATGTTTTTTATAAGCTGCAAAACTTGAACTCGTTAGATGAAATAAACAGTTCTCTTCATTATAGATTAGGGTTGTACGTTATAAACCGGTATTAGTGTAGTACCGCGATACTAATGAATCATATTCGGTGCTATACTGCCTCTGAATAAGAAATAAGAAACATATGTTTAATGTACCGTAACATTTATTGTTAAAATAAAGCCAATAGTGCAATTTTTTGTGGTCCACTTTATTTGGAAAAGTACCGAAAAGTATCAAAATAGTTTTAGTACCGGTGGCAAAATATCGGTATCTGGACAACACTATTAAATGACAAATGGGTTATACTTGTATAGCGCTTTTCTATCTTCAAGGTACTCAGAGCGCTTTGACACTATTTCCACAATTACCCATTCACACACACATTCAAACACTGATGGCGGTTGCTGCCATGCATGGCCCTAACTACGACCCATCACGAGCAAGGTTGAAGTGTCTCGCCCAAGGACACAACGGACTTGCCGAGGTTGGTAGAAGGTGGGGATCGAACCAAGAAGCCTCAGGTTGCTGGCACGGCCACTCTCCCAACTGCCCCACACCATCTGGACAACATTATTATAGATCAACTAAGTACATCACACAATCTTCATTTGAAGTGAATTCCTATGTTTTAAGTTTATATTGAACTGTTTTAGACCTCTGTTCTGTCATTCCTACATGTTCTGCCTTGTGGCGCTTCTTCGCTTTATTTGCTCATTTCATTAATGAAACACTCTAAACAAGTGAGTAAAGCCTTGTGTGTTTATATCAGAATGTCTGCATCCTGAATGAAGAAACTCAACTGGAACAGTTTGTCTCTTGTTGTTGCTCCCCCCACTTGCGCAACTGTTACTTCAACCAAAATATGTGTGGTTCCTCTCGCGGGATGGAAAAGTGAGAAAATGACCGCTTTATTTCACTGTTTTACATCATAATCACATAATTAGTGTTCATTATTAACAGCTAGGCTCTGTATTGGCTGTCATTTGTTGTCTAAGTAATGGAGGTTACGATCAATCTGGTGACCAAAATTGCCTTCTTTTCCAGGATAAGACCAGAGTGGTTTCTCCTATAATCGATGTCATCAACATGGACAACTTCCAGTACGTAGGAGCTTCGGCTGATCTGAAAGGAGGTACAGTATGCGGCATGGTCGCAACATGGCTGCATGAGATGCATTTAACGTTGTGTAGTTTTCAGATTTTTAGCATTGTCTAGATCGAGAGATCCTCATTTTAGTATTCTGCCAGTTTATTGGACAATCCAATCCAATCCACTTCATTTATGTAGTACATTTAAAAAAAAAATAAAGTTTCACAAAGTGATGCACAGGAATTAAAACACACATTTAGAAGAGGGATAAAACTAGGGAGAGTCTATTGTAAAAAACAACAACATTCAAGTACCAAGAGAATACATACATAAAATAGACAAAAATCACGCAACTCTCATGCTGGTTTAAAAGCGGAGGAGTAAAAATATGTTATAAGATGTGATTTAAAACTCATTAGCGAGGTAGCTGTTCGAATACCAAGAGGGATATTCTTTCAAAGTTTTGTGACCACAGCAGAAAAAGAACAATCACCTCTGGATTTTAGCTAGGTCTTTGGGAATAAGAAACTGGTCAGCTGACCTCAAAGACTTTGTGGGGGTGTAAAGTTTTAAAAGGTCTGAAATAATATTGTGGCGCTAATCTTTTAAGAGATTTAAAAACAAACAATGCAATTTTAAAACTAATATTAAAATCTACTGGGAGCCAGTGAAGGGGTGCTAAAATGGCGGTAATGTGCTCATGTTTTTTAGTGCCTGTTAAAATGCAAACAGCAGCATTTGGACTAGCTGTAATCCAGCGATTGAAGCCTGGTTCACACCAACATAGAGGGAGTTGCAGTACTCCAAACATGATTTAATAAAAGCATGGATTACCCACTCAAAGTCATTAAAAGATAAAACTGAATACATTTTTGCTATAAGTCTTAGATGATAAAATCTGGACTGTACAAAAGAGTTAAAGTGCTGTTCCAATTTAAAATCATTGTCCAACTTAAAACCAAGATGTGTGACTGTGGGTTTAAAATAACGTGTTAAAGAAAATGCTTTGTGTCTTTGTGTGGATTTTTAGGTTTCGACTGGAATTTGGTGTTTAAATGGGATTACATGACACTGGACCAGAGACGAGCAAGACAAGGCAACCCTATCGCCCCCATAAAGTAAGACACACACATATTTTAAAGGTCCTACATTGTACTTCTTTTCAGCAATATCAAATGGGTCTGAGAGGTCCCACAATGGTATTGAAAATGTGTTGTCCAAATCTACTGTAGTCTTGATGCTGGAATTAGACAGTTAAACGTGTTTTCAGTAGCCGTATGGGGAACACACCGTTTTGTCAAGCATTTTCTTTAACACGTTATTTTAAACCCACAGTCACACATCTTGGTTTTGTGTCTTTCGCTTTAATAATGATCTGTTTGTCAGTGTGCGGGGATCAAAGAAGTGCTATAGTGCAGTGGTCCCCAACCACCGGTACAGGGCCGCGGATCGATTGGTACCGGGCCGCAGAATAATTTTTTATTAATTTTTATTGTTTTTTAATTTAAAAAAATTTTTTTTTTTTTTTTTTAATTTTTATTAAAACAACATAAAAAACACAAGGTAATTAGTGCACCAACCCCAAAAAAACTTCCCTTTTTCATGACAAAAAACTCCCTTTTTCATGACAAAGGAAAAAAGTAAAAAAAATAAAATAAAATCAATCCCCCACCCACCCTCGCCAGGCCGCGGAACAAATTATCAAGCGTTGACCGGTCCGCAGCCACAATAAGGTTGGGGACCACTGCTATAGTATAATACAAACCAAATTTGAAACAATAAAAGCTCAGGCATTAAAATAGATAATATGCTAAGAATAAACACAATCAGTGAAGCAAGCAGAAAAAACACAAAACATGCAATATACTTGGTGTCTATTTTAGGTATTAAAAAAAAACTTGGTTGAAAGATTTCCTTCTGAGTTGTAGTACTTTTTGAACACATTCAACAATACCCCGATAATATTGATAACCGTGATCATTTTGGTTCCGATAACCATGATATGAAATGTTCATATTGTTCTATCTCTAGTCCAAATAGATGCTAGGACTGCACAATTAATCAAATTTTATCATATTTTTTGGCTGGTTTCAATAGATGAAGGTGATCCTCTGCAATATTAGCATTTATAAAAAGGATGCTATTTTGCATAACAAATTAGGAACTTTCACAGCCCATGGCAGCAGTAAAGCGACTGAGGCCAGAGGCCATTGTGTACAAACCCCGTTTTCATATAAGTTGGGAAATTGTGTTAGATGTAAGTATAAATGGGATACAATGTTTTGCAAATCCTTTTCAACCCATATTCAGTTGAATGCACTACAAAGACAACATATTTGATGTTCAAACTCACAAACTTTTTATTTTTTTTTTGCAAATAATAATTTGCAAGAATTTCATGGCTGCAACACGTGCCAAAGTAGTTGGGAAAGGACATGTTCACCACTGTGTTACATCACCTTTTCTTTTAACAACACTCAATAAATGTTTGGGAACTGAGGAAACTAATTGTTGAAGCTTTGAAAGTGGAATTCTTTCCCATTCTTGTTTTATGTAGAGCTTCAGTCGTTCAACAGTCCGGGGTCTCCGGTGTCGTATTTTACGCTTCATAATGCGCCACACATTTTCCATGGGAGACAGATCTGGACTGCAGGCGGGCCAGGAAAGTACCCGCACTCTTTTACTACAAAACCACGCTGTTGTAACACGTGGCTTGGCATTGTTTTGCTGAAATAAGCAGGGGCGTCCATGATAACGTTACTTGGATGACAACATATGTTGCTCCAAAAGCTGTATGGACCATTCAGCATTAATGGGGCCTCCACAGATGTGTAAGTTACCCATGCCTTGGGCACTAATACACCCCCATACCATCACAGATGCTGTCTTTTGAACTTTACGCCTATAACAATCCGGATGGTTATTTTCCTCTTTGTTCCGGAGGACACCACGTCCACAGCTTCCAAATATAATTGGAAATGTGGACTTGTCAGACCACAGGACACTTTTCCACTTTGCTTCAGTCCATCTTAGATGAGCTCAGGCCCAGCGAAGCAGGCGGCGTTTCTGGGTGCTGTTGATAAATGGGTTTGGCTTTGCATGGTAGAGTTTTAACTTGCACTTACAAATGTAGCGACCAACTAAAGTTACTGACAGTGGTTTTATAAAGTGTTCCTGAGCCCATGTGGTGATATCCTTTACACACTGATGTCTGTTTTTGATGCAGTACCGCCTGTGGGATCAAAGGTCTGTAATATCATCGCTTACGTGCAGTGATTTCTCCAGATTGTCTGAACCTTTTGAGGATTTTACGGACCATGGATGGTAAAATCCCTAAATTCCTTGCAATAGCTCGTTGAGAAATGTTGTTCTAAAACTGTTCGACAATTTGCTTACAAAGTGGTGACCCTCGCCCCATCCTTGTTTGTGAATTACTAATAATTTCATGGAAGCTGCTTTTATACACAATCATGGCACCCACCTGTTCCCAATTCGCCTGCACATCTGTGGGATGTTCCAGATAAGTGTTTGATGAGCATTCCTCAACTTTATCAGTATTTATTGCCACCTTTCCCAAATTCGTTGTCACGTGGTGCTGGCATCAAATTCTAAAGTAAATAATTTTTTGCAAAAAAAAAATTTTTTATGAGTTTGAACATCAAATATCTTGTCTTTGCAGCATATTCAACTGAATATGGGTTGAAAATGATTTGCAAATCATTGTATTCCGTTTATATTTACATCTAACACAATTTCCCAACTCATATGGAAACAGGGTTTGTACGTGCACAGAGCTCCATGACCACTCCTTCAGGCATTAGTAAACTTTTTCTGTGCGGCTGCAGCCGGTCGCCTTGTGTCACCGCCCCGACTTATGTGGAGTCGAGCTCGGCATGCAATAACGACTGCAACACGCTGCTTTGCTTGTCTGCTTGGAGTCGCTCTTGCAGGACTAACAGTTAGACATCATGCTAAATAGTCTGGAGATACTTTTCCATCGAGTGCCAACAATTCTCACCGGCCTGGAACAGGGTTTTCAGTTCATGATGTGCGGCCACCTGCGGAATGTTGCTTTGAAAACAACCAGCAAAAAGTTATTTATAGGCATCATGCAATGATAATAAGATGAAATGTTAATTCTGGTTGTCAACAAAAAGCATAGATTTGTCTTTAAATACAGATGTACAGCAACCGTTATTTAGCCTTTATATTAGACTATTTTATTACATATTACATAATGACGTTACATTCACTCGCCACCCGGACCCCACTACCGCAAGTAGATTGCCGACCGGCGAGAAATACCGTTTTAAAAAACATAATGAATAATCGTGATTTCAGTATTAACAAAAAATAATAATGATCATTTTTTTTACCGAAATCGTGCAGCTCTGATAAATGCTATTATACATATAACAGCATAAGGTGTTGGACAGGAGGACACAAACATTAGCAACACTAGTGTAGCTGGTGAGCTACAGTGCTAACATTAGTTGTAATTTATCAGCATGCGAACTTAGCATAGTCAATTATTTTAAGATGTGTAGCAAAGCTTGCTTTTTTTTTGTACAGAGCTGTCTTTTTTTACTGTGGTGTATGTGCATAGCATCTAGCTTGAGGCGAGTCAGAGGTGGTGTCATGTCCATGATGATGGAGGATTTTTTTTCAAGATGTTAGAAAAATAAAAAACGACTGTTTTAAAAGCCTCTTTGTTGAAAAGTAGAATAAACTTGTGAGGGATATATTAGATTTTTCTTACGTTGAAAAATCCAGGGACACATTCTGTTGGAACATTGATAAAATATATTCTGCATGTTTGGGGCCCGTCAAAATATTAATGCTCACAACTTTCTTTCATCTCCTGTGTAATAGACCAAAACCAGCGTTTTCCTGACTTTTCCTGTCTCACCTTTCAGGACTCCCATGATAGCTGGAGGTCTGTTCGTCATGGATAAGGATTACTTTGAGCATTTAGGGAAATATGACATGATGATGGATGTCTGGGGAGGAGAAAATTTGGGTGAGTTCAACATCAAGCCACTTACGTCATTAAGTCAGTAGAATCAAAAACTCATAATGCATTATATAGACACATGTAACAATGTTTTGATCAGGGTTTTATGCTGCCTATTCCGATACTGATCATCCATGAGTGAGATCGGCTGATACCAATACCGCTCATGTACTAACTGTACATTTTCCCATTTATTTACAGTGAGTGCTATTGCTAGTGTAACAATATCAACACAATATTTAAACTAATTCCATGTTGCCTTCCATTACATACAATTTTTTTAGCAAAATAAATCAATCAATGCCACAGTAACTAAACAAAAGCAAACAATACTCTGTATAACTCTTTTAAATCCTTTGGTTTTTGCCCTCAAAATCCTCCTGTGTCCAAGGAATTATTACTTGAGTTTGTAAACATGAAAAAAAAACGACAACAAAATTGAGACAATAAAAATCTCTATCTAATTACTCTTGTTTCGATGATATACGGATACTACCTTTGGTATCAACACCACCATTTTATGGATCGACCCGTCCTCTTAAGCTCGTGCACTGTCTGTGAGAATGCTGACATACCAATAGTTGTTGTTATATTATCCTCTCTCTAAACTCTTATTAATCTACTTGTTACTTTCCTGTTAATCGCTGCTTACTTTCCGCTGCAACACACTTCCATCTACACAACTTGGAACTTTCCTAAACACTTATTGGTGTGGTTTCAAGCTACCTTAGTGGTTTGCCTAGCTATTGGCTTGCTTGTTCCTGGGTGGCTCTTGGTGTGTAACATGTTTAGCCTCATCTTCCAGTGATAATGAAATGGACGACGCTAGAAAATGCAGTTTATTTGCAGTGATAGAGATGATTATTATTCATTTGGGGGGGTGTTCAACACTGTGTTTGGAGTTGCTTTATTAGCTGCTGGCCGCTTGTCAGCCAGGAAACAAAAATAAATACAGTCTCACCCAGTCGGGATCTGTGTTTGTGATTGTCATTAAAAGACATAAATCGGTCATCACATATTTTCAACGAAAATCGTCCGATATCGATCAGCACATGATCGATCAGCACATCCCTAGACACATATACTGTAAGTATGTGGACACATGGTCATTATAATAAATGATTAACAGTGTGCCTGTAGGAATTTATGCCCATCCAAAAGAATGTTTATGAGTTCACTATCTCTGTTTTAGTTCATCCCAAAGGTGTTAACTGAGCTTTTTCCACACTTAACCAATCCTAGCATGCCTTTATGTACTTGGAACATAAATTGTCGTCCCCCAAACTGTACCCCCATAGTTATAAGCATACAAGTGTTAAAATTAAGTTTCAGGGGAGACTAAAAGGCATGTGTCTCAATACTTTTGTCCAAATAGTGACTGTCATAAAACATTTTTCTCCCTAATCCAAAATAAATTACGGAATTTGTCACGCCCACCCAGCTGTCCGACGTTGGCCTTCATTCTTCTTTTATGGTATTTTTAATGAACTGAGACTTCACACACTTGTTTTTATCACTTATTTAGATAAAGAAAATGTCAAAGAGGGAACCAGACACTGTTTCCACACGGCAAACATTTATGACGTGCTGATATCCCGCCGCTTTCAATAATACAATGTTGGTTTATTGGCCCGCTTGTGCTGTGTTTCAGAGATCTCATTTCGCGTGTGGCAGTGCGGCGGAAGTCTGGAAATCATCCCGTGCAGCAGAGTCGGACACGTTTTCAGAAAGCAACACCCGTATACCTTCCCTGGTGGCAGTGGCACGGTCTTTGCAAGGTAACACACACACACAGTAGACCGCAAGCTACCAATTACAGTCTCCCTTTAATGACCTTCATTAAGAGTGTTTAGGCAGTCAAATTCTAGTGTCGTGGAATTATGTCATTAGTTGTTAATGTTTAGCTGCTAAAGCCTAAAATCCAATTACACACTTATTATCCAGCAGTAACATTTTCACGCACCTACTGTTAATTGGATGTTCATTAAGCTTTTCTCATCTCATTTTAAAAAATCGTTGAATTGCACGTGTCTCAGTATGGGGCATACTTGAAGACATATTTAAACTGAGCAAGTTAGTACCTGTCACATGAGCTAGTGCCCTCATTGAAAATATTCCTACCTATTTTAGCTTTACAGCTGTCTGTTTGCACTCTTACACCAGTCTTAGAATTAAGCCAATCTATTAGGTCAACAATTACAGGCAGAAACCAACAGACTTGTTATTGTGTAGAGTACAACTAAATAGTGTGAAATCCTATTCAGTGCAATATAAATCAAAACAATTACCTCTGCCTGAATTGTACAGTTAACTGCCTGATATAGACATGAATATTGCACAGTTAATTGTAATAATTTGTAAGATTCACTTTTTAGATATTGCATTGGTGGGCTACACTAGACTAAAAGTCAGTGATTGAATAAGAAATAATTAATATAAGTAATCTGTTGGCTTCATAAAAGGTTTATTGCCTATACAAGAAATGTTTTCAGTAACATAATGGCATTCTTAACTGTCTTAAGTGTAAAAATAGATTAATAGTAAACATAAATATGTTCTCAACAAAGGCGTGGCATTTGCCTCACATATCTGTCAAATGTCACACAAGTGTAAGGAGAAGTAAACCACTCTAAAATCTAAAAAACAATAAAACAAGATGTAAGTGAGCCACTGTATGTAGTAAGTCAACCACTATTAGTCAACATAACAACAGTAACACTGGAGGATTAACTTTAAAGGTGAACACGCGTTGCAGATTTTTTATTTAACGCCGTCAGTTGCTACATGTGTGAAAAGAAGTTGAACTCTGTAAAACATAAAAACAACAAAACACTGCTTTAACTGTGATATGAAGTCGCTTATGGCGATGCTGGGGTCAGGCAATGTTTTAAGTAACATTTTAACATTTCCAATTGTCACACAACTGTAAAAAAAAGTTAACCACTTTTAGTAGTAAATATAAAAACAATTAAAGCTGCAAGCAGCATTGAACATGCTCTCCAACGCCGTGTAATTTGGGGTTATTGTGAGTTGGCGGGAAGGCATGACTCATGCGGTCACGTCCTTCCCGATGCCCCGACCCACCATCAAATATTCAGGCAGATTGGAGCTTGTGGAAGGAAGTTATCCATCCATCCATCCATATTCATCTGTTACCCGAGGTCGGGTCGCGGGGGCAGCAGCCTAAGCAGGGAAGCCCAGACTTCCCTCTCCCCAGTCATTTCGTCCAGCTCTTCCCGAGGTATCCCGAGGCGTTCCCAGGCCAGCCGGGAGCCATAGTCTCCCCAACGTGTCCTGGGTCTTCCCCGTGGCCTCCTACAAGTTGGACGTGCCCTAAACACCTCCCGAGGGAGGCGTTCGGGTGGCATCCTGACCAGATGCCCGAACCACGTCATCTGGCTACTCTCGATGTGGAGGAGCAGCGGCTTTACTTTGAGCTTTTCCCCGATGGCAGAGCTTCTCACACAATCTCTAAAGGAGAGCCCCTCCACCCCACGGAGGAAACTCATTTCGGCCGCTTGTACCCACGATCTTGTCTTTTCGGTCATAACCCAAGGCTCATGACCATAGGTGAGGATGGGAACGTAGATCGACCGGTAAATTGAGAGCTTTGCCTTCCGGCTCAGCTCCTTCTTCACCACAACGGATCGATACAGTGTCCGCATTACTGAAGACGCCACACCGATCCGCCTGTCGATCTCACGATCAACTCTTCCCTCACTTGTGAACAAGACTCCTAGGAACTTGAACTCCTCCACTTGGGGCAGGGTCTCCTCCCCAACCCGGAGATGGCACTCCACGCTTTTCCGGGCGAGAACCATGGACTCGGACTTGGAGGTGCTGATTCTCATCCCGGTCGCTTCACACTCTGCTGCGAACCCATCCAGTGAGACCTGAGGATCCTGGACAGACGAGGCCATCAGGACTACATCATCTGCAAAAAGCAGAGACCTAATCCTGCGACCACCTAACCAGAACCTCTCAATGCCTTGACTGCGCCTAGAAATTCCGTCCATAAAAGTTATAAACAGAATCGGTGACAAAGGACAGCTTTGGCGTAGTCCAACCCTCACTGGAAACGTGTCCGACTTACTGTGCAATGCGGACCAAGCTCTGACACTGATCGTACAGGGAGCGAACCGCCACAATCAGCCAGTCCGATACCCCATACTCTCTGAGCACTCCCCACAGGACTTCCCGAGGGACACGGTCAAATGCCGTCTCCAAGTCCACAAAGCACATGTCGACTGGTTGGGCAAACTCCCATGGACCCTCAAGGACCCTGCCGAGAGTATTGAGTTGGTCCACAGTTTCAAGACCAGGACGAAAATCACACTGTTCCTCCTGAATCCGAGGTTCGACTGTCTGGCGTAGCCTCCTCTCAAGTACACCTGAATGAATACACCTGAATAAAGGAAGTTATGATAGTTATAATTTTCCACAACAAGAAGGCCATGTTGGTGTCTATCAATGTCTAGTCATGATCAGTTACTGACCTTATGGGGAATTTTTCCTATCATTAACAATTTTTGTAAGAGACAAAACCATTTTTTTTTTGGCATTCTTATTTGTAATTATCAACTTGTTCTAAATGGCGAGCAATGCATCTAATAGGATCAATTGATTCTGCCTCTAAGTCACTTTAAAAATGCATCCAAAAAAACGCCAACAATTCTTCATATATGTTCCATAACCTGTATAATAACCAGGCCGTGGCAACAATGATATTGTAAGAGCAAACACTGAGGAACTGTTTTTCTAGCGTAGTAAGACATTGCCTTGCGACAGCATGCTACAGCATTATCCGTAAGCTAGCTTTTGCTTCAGCAATTGAAAGGCTTTTGAGTTTGTAATGCACAACACAATGCGATAGGACACCAATCTGTACTGACTGAAAAACATGAACAAACATAATACATTACGTATTAGCCCACATTTCATTTTTTGTTTGTACACAGCTAGCTTGACAGTGTCAAAGTCATGTACTGCATTTATCATAATCAATGTGGCAGTGACTTTCACGTTGGATAGTTTTCTGTTTGGTCCAGTAGCCCTGAATGTTTCTAGTTTGATTTTGATTATGCACTACATTTACGTCAACATTGCTTGGATCCAAGTTCCATATTTGTAGCGTCAAGTTACGCCGGTCGTCACTCTCTCAGCTTCCCACTGCTCCAACGTTTTACCGTCTCTTCGTGCTCGCTTTTATAACCAGCAGATCATCCCCCGTATATTCAGGTTCAAAAAGAGAAGATTGTGAATCCTCATTGTCCAAAAATATCAATCAATCAATCAATCAATGTTTACTTATATAGCCCTAAATCACTAGTGTCTCAAAGGGCTGCACAAACCACCACGACATCCTCGGTAGGCCCACATAAGGGCAAGGAAAACTCACACCCAGTGGGACGTCGGTGACAATAATGACTATGAGAACCTTAGAGAGGAGGAAAGCAATGGATGTCGAGCGGGTCTAACATGATACTGTGAAAGTTCAATCCACAATGGATCCAACACAGTCGCAAGAGTCCAGTCCAAAGCGGGTCCAACTCAGCAGCGAGAGTCCCGTTCACAGCGGAGCCACCAGGAAACCATCCCAAGCGGAGGCGGATCAGCAGCGCAGAGATGTCCCCAGCCGTTACACAGGCAAGCAGTACATGGTCACCGGATCGGACCGGACCCCCTCCACAAGGGAGAGTGGGACATAGAAGAAAAAGAAAAGAAACAGCAGATCAACTGGTCTAAAAAGGGAGTCTATTTAAAGGCTACAGTATACAAATGAGTTTTAAGGTGAGACTTAAATGCTTCTACTGAGGTGGCATCTCGAACTGTTACCGGGAGGGCATTCCAGAGTACTGGAGCCCGAACGGAAAACGCTCTATAGCCCGCAGACTTTTTTTGGGCTTTGGGAATCACTAATAAGCCGGAGTCCTTTGAACGCAGATTTCTTGCCGGGACATATGGTACAATACAATCGGCAAGATAGGATGGAGCTAGACCGTGTAGTATTTTATACGTAAGTAGTAAAACCTTAAAGTCACATCTTAAGTGCACAGGAAGCCAGTGCAGGTGAGCCAGTACAGGCGTAATGTGATCAAACTTTCTTGTTCTTGTCAAAAGTCTAGCAGCCGCATTTTGTACCAACTGTAATCTTTTAATGCTAGACATGGGGAGACCCGAAAATAATACGTTACAGTAGTCGAGGCGAGACGTAACAAACGCATGGATAATGATCTCAGCGTCTTTAGTGGACAGAATGGAGCGAATTTTAGCGATATTACGGAGATGAAAGAAGGCCGTTTTAGTAACGCTTTTAATGTGTGCCTCAAAGGAGAGAGTTGGGTCGAAGATAATACCCAGATTCTTTACCGTGTCGCCTTGTTTAATTGTTTGGTTGTCAAATGTTAGAGTTGTATTATTAAATAGAGTTCGGTGTCTAGCAGGACCGATAATCTGCATTTCCGTTTTTTTGGCGTTGAGTTGCAAAAAGTTAGCGGACATCCATTGTTTAATTTCATTAAGACACGCCTCCAGCTGACTACAATCCGGCGTGTTGGTCAGCTTTAGGGGCATGTAGAGTTGGGTGTCATCAGCATAACAGTGAAAGCTAACACCGTATTTGCGTATGATGTCACCTAGCGGCAGCATGTAGATGCTGAAGAGTGCAGGGCCAAGGACCGAACCCTGGGGAACTCCACACGTTACCTTAACGTAGTCCGAGGTCACATTGTTATGGGAGACACACTGCATCCTATCAGTAAGATAAGAGTTAAACCAAGACAGGGCTAAGTCTGACATACCGATTCGTGTTTTGATACGTTCTAATAAAATATTATGATCGACGGTATCGAAAGCAGCGCTAAGATCGAGGAGCAGCAACATAGATGACGCATCAGAATCCATCGTTAGCAATAGATCATTAGTCATTTTTGCGAGGGCTGTCTCCGTCGAGTGATTTGCCCTGAAACCGGATTGAAAGGTTTCACATAGATTGTTAGACGCTAAGTGTTCATTTAACTGCTCCGCAACAATTTTTTCGAGGATTTTTGAAATGAAGGGAAGGTGAGACACCGGTCGGTAGTTTACCATGAGGTCAGGATCGAGGTTAGGTCTTTTAAGGAGAGGATGAATAACCGCTTTTTTGAATGCTAGGGGAACAGTGCCCGAGGAAAGTGATAAGTTTATAATATTTAGCACTGATGGACCTAATAATACAAAGAGCTCCTTGATCAGTTTCCCAGGAAGAGGGTCAAGTAAACATGTTGTTTGTTTTATTCCATTTACACGTTGTAACAATTCCTCTAATGTTATTTCCTCAAAACGAGAGAAACTATTTTGGAGGGCAGTATCCGCCGTATATACAATCGTGTCAGTGTTAATAGAACCCCGTTGTAGCTGGGACGCATTGTCTTTAATCTCCTTTCTAATGACTTCAATTTTCTTACTAAAGAATTGCATAAAGTCATCAGCTGAGTGGGTTAAGCTACTGGAAGGAGTCCCTTGTTGGGTTAGCGATGCTACCGTACTAAACAAAAATTTAGGATCGTTTTTATTACGGTGGATGAGATTTGAGTAATAATTAGCTTTAGCTAAGGTAAGCATGCGTTTATAAGTTATTAAACCATCACTAAATGCTTGATGGTGCACCTCAAGTTTAGTCGTGCGCCATTTGCGTTCCAGCTTTCTGCATAATAATTTCTGAGCTCTAGTTTCTTCTGTAAACCACGGGGTGCGCTTTTTTGGAGCCTTTTTTAACTTTAGCGGTGCTATGTTATCAATGGTTTCGCGCAGGGCGTCGTTAAAATTGTTAGTGAGGTTATCAATAGAGCCCACATACTTTGGGAATGGTGCCATTACCGAGGGCAGTAGGTCAGCAAGAGTTGTCGTTGTGGCCGTATTAATGTTGCGGCTGCTATAGCAGTTATTATTATTATTAGTTTGACGAACATGCGTCTGAACCTCGAATTTTATAAGGTAATGATCGGACAATACTTTAGTATACGGGAGTATCGTAACTTTGGAAGCGGTGATCCCCTTGACAAGCACTAGGTCTATCGTATTACCGTTGCGATGCGTGGGTTCATTTATTATTTGTGTGAGACCACAGCTATCAATTATACTCTGGAGCGCTACGCACGGTGGGTCCGATGGGGTATTCATGTGGATATTAAAGTCCCCCATTATGATTATATTATCGGCGTGTGTCACTAGATCAGCAACGAACTCTGAGAATTCATTGATAAAGTCCGAACAGAGCCCTGGGGGGCGGTAGATAACAGCCAGGTGTAGAGGCAGCGGTGTGACAGACCTCATAGTAAGCACCTCAAACGATTTATATTTATTATTTATGTTAGGACTAAGGTTAAAGTTTTCGTTGTATATTAGTGCGACCCCCCCACCCCTTTTAAGCGGACGGGCAATATGCGCATGTGTAAAGTTAGGAGGACATGCCTCATTTAGCGCAAAAAAGTCGTTTGGTTTAAGCCAGGTTTCGCTGAGACCGATGACGTTAAGATTGTTGTCTCTGATAATATCATTAACTAACAACGTTTTGGGAGACAATGATCTTATGTTTAAAAAACCTACATTATAGGTAGTGGGCTGTTTTAGGGAATTTTTGATCAAATTATCCGTAGTAGCAATATTAATAATGTTGTGTTTATTATGCCCAGTGCATACAGTATAATTACGACCATATCTAGGAATTGATACGACGGGAATGTTCCGATTGTTTGATTGTTGCTTTGATAAACTGCACGCATCATGGTTAGCCACCTCAGTAACGGGGATGTTCCGATTGTTTGTTTGTTGCTTTGATAAACTGCACGCATCATAGTTAGCCTCCTCAGTAACGGGGATTTTCCGATTGTTTGTTTGTTGCTTTGATAAACTGCACGCATCATAGTTAGCCACCTCAGTAAAACACATGTCCAACTCTGAAACACTCAAAGCAGAAAAAACTTGTTCTAATTTAACAGACTCCTTACCCAGACCAGTAGTCTCGCATTTTCCATCTAAATCCGTCTTCAGGGTGGAGGGAAGTGGTGTACTGTGGGGATTAGCCTTCTGCTTTGTTTTTAGCCCCGCTCGACATCCGCGTTTCCGATCACACCGCTGGCGTCTGCTCCGTAGACGGCCCCCGCTGCTACTAGACTCCCCTGCTTCACAGGCCGCTGGATGTAGCCGCCGATGTATCCCCATGCTAGTTAGCATGTTTAGCACGCCCGCGTCTATCAGTCCAAAACGGCCCAATATGTCCATATCCAGAAGTGTCTGGCGGTCGTACGTGATCACGGAGTGACCACGATGTGAGCCAGCCATGAAGTATGCAGAACTGTCCGGCATTTCCGCCAAATGTTCCATCTTTAGCAAGAGCACCGCAGTGTCGCAGCCCGTCCGGGCGCCGCCATCTTGCCATACATAGTCATCTTTGTCATACATTACAAAGTCTACCATGATTATAACACACAGACGTTTGTTTCCGGAAGTCTAAAGTGCGTTGTTATAGGAACGGAATTAAATGCGCTGAGGAAATAAGTTCCAGTATTGCTTAAAATGACCAAAATACGGTAAATATGGTACATATTAGATATTGTTATGAATGTGTCTGTTACTACATTATATATATACTTGCAGTGTGAATATAAAATGTTGACAGAGGGTTTTAAAGGTTTTTTAGAGTTTCAAAGGCTACAATAGTGACTCCAACTAGACTCATCTTGCAGGGGCTTTTTTTAATCATCTCTTGAATAAAAATTCAAAAAAGATATGTGTGTTCTTGTTTCTCATTGTGAACGATAGGCACATTTCCAATAAAAGTGCAGTTCCCCTTTCAATCCTATATCAGTATGGAAGGTTTAATGGTTGATGGTGAGGAGCAATTTTTTCCGCCATGCTCTGCCCAACCACGAATGGGTATGAATACATTCTAACCTATGCAAAAATTTAGGGTGCCACAAGGCCTCTCCCACTACGAATGGGTTTGAACAGTTACTGACCCATAAGACACTCAGGGAGTCATCATCATTATCATTTGTCCCAAACAGGATCATAATCTGAATTTGTGAAGCTGAGTTACAAATGTTGAAAGTTTTGTGGCGGACTATCAGATCAATGTTTGGTGCCATGCTATATCCTAAAGCATAGGTAAAATTCCACAGCAATTTGTCATCGCTCATCCATCTAGTATCTGTCATTTTAACCATGGCATATGCATATTTGGTCATTGTCCCCAGGAGGAGTTTGTTACAGTATGACCCTATTTTTGGCCTGAAAATAGCCGAAGAAAACCGATATGGCCAACTTCCTGTTTATTTTTAAATATGGGTTCTTGAGACTTTTATGTGTATCTTGCTTGAAATGTCTATCATGACTGCTGGAAACTGGTAGTAGGGACTACTTTTTTAGTTTTTCAAGGGGGTGTAAGGAGTCCATTTTCAAATTTAGTTTGAGACCACAAAAATATAAAAGTTTTCGCCTTACTCGTCTAAATCGGTGAGTTTTTGTGCATGTTAAGTGCCTCAAAATGCGATCAAAGTGGAAAAATAATAATATTGTTAACTTAAATGACAAGGATGTATTGTAAAGGTGTGTTGCAGAGTTATCTCACACATTTTTTAGCACTGTCCATTGTCACAAAAGTGTAAAAAGAAGGTAACAACTTTGCTAACAAGTGACAGCGCTGTAGAGCCGCCTAACACATCTCATATTTTAACATTCCCTGTCAGTAGCTGCCTTTCCATTACCCCTATAAATGTGCAAAATCTAAATGTTGCAATAAGAAACTAGTAATGCCATGGTTCGAAAAACCTTCCGAATATTGCCCTCCCATGAGATGGTTTTTTAAACGTTTCGATATTCAAGTTTTTCGCAAAAGCATGAGGGAAACACTTTGTGCCGCATTTAGAGGTCACTTAAAAACCGAACGGGCGGGGAGTCAATGCAGGACAACCAGGGCAGACAGGTCGTCTTGGTCTCGCTTCCAATCAGTTGGCCGGGGGCGAGCGAGGTGGCACCGCTGCACCGAGCCGTCACGCGGGTACCCTCCCTGCAATAGAGGCCGACCCACAGGCTCATAGAGACTCACATGTTCGAACAAGTGTCTAGCGGGCCGTAAGGATGTTGCTTATGAGCGATAATCCGCTGCCTTTGTCTTCTATTGAATCCACGGCAACAGTGGTGGCTGCAATATCTTTCTATCTTCCATAAAGTGGAGTTTTCCGGGATGAGATATTATGAGAATTACAGCTCATGTTACAAAACAGTAAACACCCTTTATTGGAAACACCTACAAGTCGCAAGTGTACTTTATCGAAATTTTTGATATATCGCTTTTATTTTGCGAAAAACTGCAAAGCAAATGCAGCTATTGTCACGCAGGTGTAAAAATAAGTTAACCACATTAAAAATGCAAAACACTGCCTTATTTTTTATATAAAATTTGAAGGGAATGTTTTATGTTTTATCCGACTAGGTGCTCACATTCATTTTAGCATGTTTTAGCTAACATAAAATAAGTTAGCCAGCATTGATAGAAAACGATAAAATATTACACTGGTGTCAAACTCAAAGCCCCGCATGTAGCTACAGTTCTTCTTAATTGTTTAATTTTTCTAACGTGACAATCAATTCTCTTTTTTTTTTTGGTCATTATAACCCTTTTTGAAATAAATTCTACAATAACTTAGGATAGATGAATAACTTACCTTTAATATTTGCTTGTCACTTTGACTTGCAAAGCCAGAGCAGGTTTTTAGTAAGAATATTAATAAATCACAGTGCAATTGTTTATTATGATGAGGCAACTATACATTTAGATGATTGTATTAGATATAGGGATTAGGGATGGCGTTGCGTAGTTGGGAGAGTGGCCGTGCGCAACCCGAGGGTCCCTGGTTCAATCCCCACCTAGTACCATCCTCGTCACGTCCGTTGTGTCCTGAGCAAGACACTTCACCCTTGCTCCTGATGGGTGCTGGTTAGCACCTTGCATGGCAGCTCCCTCCATCAGTGTGTGAATGGGTGAATGTGGAAGTACCTTGAAGGTAGAAAAGTGCTATACAAGTACAACCCATTTACCATTTACCATATGTTCTGCAGTTACATGTAGCCCTTAAAGGGCAGCCGCATCTGTGATGTGGCCCAACATGAAAATTAGTTTGACACCTCTGCCATAAAACAATAAAAAACACAAGTATTCACTTAAATGACAAATGAGTATTACAAAAGTGAGTCACGTCACACATTTGCCTCATACATCTAATTTTTTTCCTATTTTCCTATTTTTTCAAAGTGTAGAAAGAAGTTAGCCCATGTATATTGTAAAAATAACAAAACAAAACACCTTGATGTAACATTGATATCAAATGATAACACTTACGGGTGGCGATGTATCCAATAAAATTTTAACTACAGATGTCCCCAACATGGGATTGGATCAGAGTGGATATTTACTTTTTTTAACTGAATGGAATCGGCTAATGAGCAGCCGAGCCCAGACAATCTTTACGGCAGTTGTTTGTCCCAGTGTTTACAGGCTAAAGATTGTACTCACGTGAAAGACTTAATTAAAATGAATGGGAGGCACAATTGCATTTCTGGATTCTACACATTTGCCAGAAAACCGACTCAAGTTGACACTATCTTGAAATGAATCCACAGCTCAAAAACATATCTGAAATACTAATCGTTGTTGCTTTAACAGCAAATAAACAAAGTGTCTTCCAAGTAGCACTATCACTAGAGGGCGAGAGCAAAAGGATTGGCTAAACATGCTACACACACGCACATACCGAGCAGGACAAATACATTTAGCTAACCGATAATGCTTCAATGTAAAGTAGGCGTGATCGACCCAGATGTTGATACATTTACTATTTAGTGTAGTATCAGTATATAAACGATACTTAAGTGATTAGATCGATATTTTTCTTTTACGTGTTCATATTATTAAAAAAATATATATTTTTTTGGTGTTTTTTGTTTTTGTTTCAGGCAGTAAGTGGATACAGGAAGGCTTTGAGGGCAACACCCAAAAGATTAAAATGAGGGCCAATAGTAGTTTTTGCTTTTAGTTACGAGTGATTCTTCATTGTCTGCTCTTCCCATCATTGTGAAGCAGAATTCACCAAGTGTTGTATGGTCATACTTGCCAACCTTGAGACCTCCGATATCTGGAGGTGGGGGGTGGGGGGTTAGGGGGCGTGGTCGGGGGTGGGGAGGAGGCGTGGTTGGGGCGGGGGGCGTGGTTAAGAGGGGATAATTCACAAACTCCAGTATTTCATATATATATATATATATATATATATATATATATACCGTATTTTTCGGACTATAAGTCGCAGTCTTCTCCACAGTCCAGCGGGGGTGAGACCCGGCCAAACCACCCCAAATTTTTTTTTTTTTTTTTAACTTTTTTTTTTTTTTTTATAGTTTGGCCAAGTCTCACCCCCGGCCAAACTAAAAAAAAAAAACTGCGACTTATAGTCCGAAAAATACGGTGTATATATATATATATATATATATATATATATATATATATATATATATATATATATATATATATATGTGTGTGTGTGTATGAAATACTTGACTTTCAGTGAATTCTAGCTATATACATTTATTTTATTATATATATAAATAAAATAAATAGTTGTATTTCAAACGGCATCTATCAAATACACAGTAATAAAAACACAGTTGTTCTACTAACTGTACTGTGCTTGCTGGTTACTGAAAAAAACAACCCACACTTACCTTTCACTTTGAAAGGTAAGTGTGATCTAAAGTATTTGAGTAACCTTTGTTCTGCCATTTGCGTACTGGCGAGCGATCTCCGAATCCGGGAACATATTCTTCACGGATTTGTTGCAGACATCCGCAAAGGAGAACGGGATGTTGCTTCCAGCTATCAGCATAGCCATATTTGTCCCAGCATAAGTTACACGATCAGGTCTCCATTTTGCGAGTTGGCCCATAATATTGGGTTGTGAACGATGCTGGGCTACGGACGCTTTGTGCTTCGCTGACCGTTCATGACTGAGTGTATCCGTTCAATGGAGAAGTCTGTTCTACAAAATTTACAGGCAACATACCCCTCCCCCTTCGAACTCTCCTGGATAAACTGAAATTCTTGTTTCCATTCGTTTTGGAACTTGCAAGCGTATTTCTTCATTTTGCCCGTCGACTGTGTAATATATTGGGTTGGAGTCAATAACCAGGCGAGGTGATGAATTTACGTCTCTTTACCGTGGGCTTCAGGAATCAGAACAGATTCCCTCACTTGCCGTCAGGTGCGCAACACCACGTAAATCGTTGGCCAATCAAAAAGCAACCCCAAAACGCTAAAGCCAACATTGACCAGGAGATGGCAACAGACAACATAGATCACTCTAGTACAGTTGGCATCGCCATGCTGTAACTTTCTTGTTCTTCTGCTTCGTCTCCTTGTGTGTGCAGTTTTTTATTAAAATCCGTAGATGTAACGTGATTGGGCAGGCAAGCTGTTTATATAGTGGGAAAGGGGCCGCGAAAACAGGCTGTCCCCACTCAGGTCCGCATGGAGCTGGAGGGGGTGTGGCCTCCAGCTAACGCTGAATTTCGGGAGATTTTCGGGAGAAAATTTCTTCCGGGAGGTTTTCAGGAGAGGCGCTGAATTTCGGGAGTCTCCCGGAATATCCAGGAGGGTTGGCAAGTATGTGTATGGTTCACCCGCTAATAAGGAACGTGAGCTGGGTTTAGATCATCGTGAGACAGGTGAGTTTTACCCTACAAGCCACTTTATTTTGTAAAAGAAAATTGTATGTAGCATTCAATACTACACATTTGATACATCATCTGATTTACAAACATACCAGCAAAGTCTACATTTAATGAAATAAGCTTTACAAAATGGTGTTTTTGTGTTTACTTTAGTTACTTGCTGTAAAACATTTTTAGTTCTGATATCTATTGTCAAAGTAACGTCTCAAGACTCAAAATTGGATCTGAGGCCAACAATGTTGGTCAGGAAAGCATTTTTGAATGTGATACAAGCTTAAAAGTAAGTCAACCACTGCTATCGGTAAAATATCTAAACAAAAAATGCTCTGACGAAGGCATGCATCCCGGATCGTCAGAGGAAATCTGAAATTGTCTTTCAGAAAATATAAGTAAAGGGCAAGTAAAACAAGCCGAGAATGAATGCTTTCATTGCCTGTTGAATTCAGGTTGTGTAAAATGCTGGAATCTTTGTGCCACTTTGGAGGAACATTATTCCTGACATTTTATACAAATTCAAATTTGCACAGCCACATAGACATGCCGGTTTTAAGCTTTTTTTAAATCTCAATTGTGTCACTATCCCTATTGTTGTTGTTTCCAGAAGCTGGTGAGCATCACTAGATAATTCTTACAGCTGCACAACATGATAACAAAAAAAATATAATGCAGCCGTCGGGGATGGTTATTGAATACATCTGAGTGATATGTCTATTGAATGAAAACTCAACGTGCACTAGAGCTGCATCCGTTTGAGCCTTAATACGATGTCTTCCCCTTCACTGGCGAAACATCCGGGCATAGCTCCCATGTAGTCAGGTCATGCTGGCATGTTGCAACGGTGCTAGATCATATGCAAAAATACGCAGCTTGCAGTACGTGGTCTGCTATGCTGGGGGTGCACGTAGGCTATGGAGAGTGTGTTCACACGTCATCTTTTAAGCAACATATCATGCGTGAATGTCGCCTGAAATAAACCCTTGCTGTTTAAACTTGAAACTGGTCATGGCGACTGGAAATACCAGATGATGACAGGATTTTAGCTTGTTCTGTTCGAGGGTACACCTGCACAATAAACCAATAAAACACCTCACTTTTGATTGATAACAATATGTGTATAATTGTTGCATTGATGGTGAACCACATTGCTAATATTGGTATTGGAAGTTATGTACCTAATTCAGTGATTGTTTGAGAAGACTGACTGATTATTTCCACTAGATTTTAATTTTATTTGTTGCTCTTTAAAACCCCATGTCAACAATATTTATGTGTCATGAAAATTTATTGCAACACTCTGGTCTAAGTAATGCAACTTAATGTAATTCAGCAGCAATATGTTCTTATGGCAATCAAAAGAGACCACAGTTATGCAGCCATATTATCCGCCAAACTGCAAATAAGTGTGAATCCAGCTGACTTTAGGGTTTTACAGCTTTCTGTGACATCATTATAAAGTCATGTAAATATGGTAAAAAAGCACTGGGTAGTGTCCTTTGCTTTGCCTGGCAACCTTTACAGACAGCAGTAACTAGAGAAATAAACATAAAATCCCATGCGACTGCCCAAACAGGGGAACTCTGCCCTCTAAAGGCTGGGACATTAAGTACATAGTTGGTATAAAAAAAAATATTGTACATTCTTGGGTGGCAGGTTATAGTTTGCTTTATGCATCATTTTAGCTGTTTTATTAAATTTATTGAATTTCTTTATTTTTGTTTCAATAAATAAAGAGTTTGAATGTTATCTATAACCAACATTATGTTTTTTCAATTATGTAGTTAATCAGGTGTACTTTTGTAGTTATTTCTCTATATTTCTACACAAAAACTCAGATATGGTAACACTAGCGAACAGCAGAGATTATGCAGTGATTTTTTTTTTGTCTAGAACATATTTTTTCTTCATTAATTATAGATGTATTTCTTGTCACCTTATGTTGTATATTTTTCATTTTATATTTCCAGTTATTTTTGATCATCTATTTTTACACTTGGAAACTATGTCAATGTCTCGTCTATTTGTATTTGTATTTTGACTTTCTTTCCAATTGTTAATGAATAGCATTATTTTAGTACTACTGAGATTCAAATATCATCTATTTTTGTCTGTGCTCTCTCGTAGAGACAATGTGGTCGTTTGTAGATAGTACTAACTTTAAATCCTTTGTAACATTACAAATGTTATTTATAGAGAGTTTGAACAATTTTGGCTCCAGCATTGATCCCTGGGGTGTGCCGCAAGATATATTTAAAGCTACGGACGTGTTCGCCTAACTTCACGTATTGCTTCATGTTGGTTTTGTACCCAGTTCAAGACCACCCCTTTGACGCCATACTGTTCTAAATTGTTAATTAAGATATTACAATTAATTGTGTCAAATGCTTTCATAAACATTGCTGCTGCACACTGTAAACAATCTATTGCATTGATTATTTCTTCCATTATTGATATGGGAAATAAATAAACTCTGTTTCTCCGAGCTCCTTTTCATACATGTTGAATTACGCTAATATAAATGTACTCTCCTTCTATGTATCTTTAATGAGTATTTCGCAAATATGCTAAACTATTACCTTTACCATCTTCCTTCCTTCTCTCCATCTCAGGAACACCAGAAGAGCCGCCGAGGTGTGGATGGACGAGTATAAAAACTTTTACTACGCCGCGGTCCCCTCGGCAAGAAATGTGCCCTACGGGAAGTAAGTCCTAATCTTCAAAACACACCATATCACATGAATTGGTGTTTAAAAATGGCCCCGGATTTCTAATTAGAATGCAACTCTTGTGTTTGGCAGCCAAATGCCTGATTTGGCCTGATTACAAGAGTGCAACATAATGTGATGTGTGCTACTGAGAAGTGTGCAAATTTGCTTCAAAGCAAACACATTCTATGAAAACGCCATTCAAATGATACCAGAACAGGTTTTAGGTAGCTCGTGGTGTCCAGTTTGCCTTCTTGCTGGTTGATGCAGAAGATGATAATATTGCTTGACTTTGTGAATTTACATAGCAATCGCATGTTCCCTAGCACCAGAGTGTCAACACTGCTGCAGTTATAGTGAGGGACACAAAACCATTGGCGCCCCCTGTAGTCTCAAATTTGCATCTTTAGCTATTGTAAAGTTATGTTTTAATGTTTTCTAGCATGCAATTTCTTGTCTACAATGTTTAATATTTAGTTGTTGGAAGATGTATATGTTGATTAGAAGCAGCACAAGTCATCATATTTTCATGTTTTTTAAATATTAGAACATGGTTTTCCTCTTTTTATTTTTTTATTAACCATTAATGTTCAAATATATACATTTGAGGACAAAATGATTAGCCCTTCTTTTGAAATAAAATAAAAAGGCTTTTTTCTCAATGAAATGGAATGGGTGAGTCCGCCATAATATACGGAGGGTCAAATGGGACAAAATTAAAGAGGTATTGGGTAATTTATGTAAAAGAAATGTATGTAATTACTTTACGTCATTAATTAATTGTAATTGGAGCTAAATACATTATTTCCTATTAAATGTGCCAATAATTTCTTTAATGTAAAATTATTTTTATTATTTAATCATTTAATTATAGGTTTCATCATTTACTTCATGATTAAATTGCTTATTTCACAATGTAATTATTTAGTAGTTGTATTATTTCTCGATTTGATTCGTTGTCTAATGATTTATTTATTTCCCGATTTAAATAATGATTTAATAGTTTCACAATTTAATCAATTATTTCGCAATTTAAGTAATTATTTCAGGATTTAATGATTAATTTATTAATTACCTGAACCTGTGTGTCAGCGCTTCATTCATTTATTTCATCTGTTAAACGCACCCATCAAAGTCAGTGGGCGGGGGTAACTGGAATCTGGTCCGATCATTGCTTTGGACCGAAGCCTGATTCTTAGGAATTCTTTGGAGAATACACTATTTTGGGAGTTGGTGGTAGATACTTAAACTTTGTGAAGTTTGAGGAAGCTGGACCTGCTAACTTACAGCTATTGCAGTAGCATGCTGTCGTGAGGCGAAACCGTTCCTCAGTGTTCGCTCTTACAATAATAACAATGTTGCTAAAGCTTGGTTATCACACAGGTTACGGAACGTAAATTAAGTATTATTGGCGGTTGACTGTATGGGTGTGCTTCAAACCTACTTGAATGCTCAGGTGTAGGGAGGCCAATCATTGTGACGATGTATGTTTTACACCAAACCTCACATAACGACATCTCGAAAAGTAGATTTGAAAAAGTACCAAAATTAGTCCATGTCATGAACAAATGCTTTACTCTCAGGAATGTTATGAATATTGGAACATTGGGCAGTAATTTTGAGAAATGTTAAAAAGTTCCTCAGAGACTAATATTTTTGTCCTGAAGTGTACAGTATATTGAATGAAATTATTTTTGTCAAATCATATTTTATTTTTAAATTTCAATGCAAAAGCTGTAATGTAAAATTGTATGGCTCTTGACAGTGGAAAATATAATTTGATCATCTTATAATTTGTTGATCTTAATCCACTTGTGCAGTTGTCCAACTCATCCGATACCATTTATAACAGCTTAACATAAGGCCGTGGTTCTCAAATGGGGACGCGTACCCCTGGGGGTACTTGACGGTATGCCAAGGGGTACGTGAGATTTTTTTTTAAATGTTCTAAAAATAGAAACAATTAAAAAATCCTTTATAAATGTATTTATGGAATAATACTTCAACAAAATATGAATGTAAGTTCATAAACTGTGAAAAGAAATGCAACAATGTTGTCAGTGTTGACAGCTAGATTTTCTTTAGATTTTTTTTGTGGACATGTTCCATAAATATTGATGTTAAAGATTTAATTTTTTGTGAAGAAATGTTTAGAATTAAGTTCATGAATCCAGATGGATCTCTATTACAATCCCCAAAGAGGTCACTTCAAGTTGATTACTTCTATGTGTAGAAATCTTTATTTATAATTAAATCACTTGTTTATTTTCTCAACAAGTTTTTAGTTATTATTATATCTTTTTTTCCAAATAGTTCAAGGAAGACTACTACAAATGAGCAATATTTTGCACTGTTATACAATTTAATAAATCGGAAACTGATGACATAGTGTTGTATTTTACTTATTAATGTCTTTTTTTCAACCAAAAATGCTTTGTTCTGATTAGGGGGTACTTCAATTAAAAAAATGTTCACAGGGGGTACATCACTGAAAAAAGGTTGAGAACCACTGACATAAGGAATAGGACAGGAGAACACAAACGTTAGCAGCACTAACACAGCAGTGTGCGCTAAAGTGCTAACAATACACTCACATTGTGACTTACAGCCACATCATGTTAGGTTAGCTTATTCGCTGAAGAAAAACAAAGTGATCGAACTTACAGCTCCCACGTCTGTAGCTGACTGAGTCGGCTAAACTACAGGCTTTATTTTAAGATGTGCTACTGCCTCAGTCAAGTGGTAGGTTGTAATTCCTAAAGTGGTGTTTTTCATGATGTCATAAACTTGAAAAGTGACCGTTTAAGCACCTTTTCTCAAAAAAGGGGAGCATGCAAGTGACGGAGATGATAGATTTTTCTTGTGTTCGATGCTCTCGAATGGGCTCGGGCTCACAAAACTGTTAAAACGTCATTAATAATTCAATTTTGCATAGTAGAAGACCTTTAGATTGTGTTTGCACTCACAACACAACCTTGGCTTCCTCTCTCAGTGCCCTTGTTAGTAATTATAAGAATCGTTTTAAAATTGCATTCATGCGCTTTTTTTCTGCTTGCATAGCAACAAAATCCCTCTAGAATGACAGAGGCAGAGACTGAAAAGAAAATAAGATATTTTGTGACATATTGGGAGCATTTTTGCCATGTCCCCAAAGGCAACAGAGCGGCTCTCTAATCCTTGTCTTCAATGGCGCTGCAATTTAAGCACAAACACAGCTGTCATCTTGACTGACAAGCCTCTCGCACCTTCTGTCTCAGCATCCAGAGTCGTTTGGATATGAAGAAGCGTTTAGCCTGTCAGCCCTTTAAATGGTACCTGGAGAATGTCTACCCTGAGCTGCGGTAAGATGAGGACTGGATTTATTTTTCTGTGTGCTTTATAACAGCACAACATTTCATTACTGTATTTGATCAAACAAATGTGTGTGTATGAAGGGTCCCTGATCACCAAGACATTGCATTTGGAGCATTACAACAGGGAGGAAACTGCCTGGACACCTTGGGACATTTTGCTGATGGAGTGGTGGGCGTTTACGAATGCCACAACGCCGGAGGAAACCAGGTAGTGTTACCACGACAACACACATACGTCAGCCTGTCTAAACTCAACTTTGGGAGCCCAGATGGTGGTGCTTATATCAATTCTAAAAGGTACATTTAATCACCCCTTTGCATATATAAATTGTATTTGTACTAAGCTAGTAAACTTTACTGTAGTTTGCTTTATTACGTATACTCTAGCAATAAGCTGTTCCTGCATATCTCTAGGTGTCAAATGTATGAGACTTCTTAAGGCTCTCAGAATGCAGTAAGTGGATGTTTGTGTGTGTGAGTTTCAGTAGTGCCTGCGTTTCTTCTCAAAATAGACCAACCAGGTGTGGATGACTTAATGGGGAAAAACACCACATTCTGTCCTTTATGTAGACATGTCTTTGCCACAATACAAAATATTGAATATAGTTATTTTTTCTTTAGTTGTAAAACACAGAACACTTTTGTTTTTATAGCTAGTAATGAATATATAAGGCAAATTGACTACAGCAGACCTGGGAAAAATGCGGCCTGTAGGCCGCATACATTTTAAGATTTTCAATACGTTTCCAAATAGTTTTTTAGACCATTAACATCAAAGTTGTAGCTGCCAAAGGGCTGGGCGATATAAACGATATATCGCAGGTTTGTCTCTGTGCGATATAGAAAATGACTATATCGTAATATTCGATTATATGTTCTCACACAGTTGCTTTTAGCTGCGGGCATTACATTACTGGCGTTTCTTACTTCTTCTAGTCTCTCTTTCTCACAGAGACGTAAAACAAGCCCGCCTTCTTACATACGTCACATACTGTCACGCGTGTAGCGTCATACGCTCTCGCCAAGCAGAGAGGTAGCAGCATGGCTAATGTTAGCTAAAGGCAGGTTGAGCGGAGCGGAGCTTGTGACAATGCAAGCGAGAGAAGGTGCGAAACTGATCACAAATGGAGGAAGAACAATAAATGCCCAAAATAAAGAGCAGGGGATACATCATCTGGCGGTGGTTTGGCTTCAAGTGGGAAGATATTCAGCAGACAACAGCAATATGCAAAGTATGCAGCAGAAGTGTTACTGCAAAAAGGTAGCAACACTATTAATTTGTTCTTTCGTTTAAAAAGTCACACGTGAGAGAATGAAGAGTATTTAATAAATACAGTTTTGGTCAATTGACTTAGTTGTGATTTCCCTCTTCGCATATAGCATAAATTAATGCAGTATGAAGAAAAATGTTTTAATGTAGACACATAAAATCTTCATACTGCTGTGATTATATGCATCAGGTGTTCATTCAAGGCCAAGGCAAAATATCGTAATATGGCATAAAAATATCGCGATATTAATAAAAGCCAATGTCGCCCAGCCCTAGCCGCCAATAAGATGTGCAGTGCTGTTTTAAAATTAATGTAAAACTTGAACTATAGAAAATATTTCAATGGTGGGAAGCCCCGCTTTTGAGTGATATACTGGTTATTATGGTACTTTATGTCATAGCCGCTCCAGGCAGATGAGGCACCAAGCAGTGTGGGGGGGATTTGTTTCCAGAGCAGCCAGTCTTAAACTCGGGTGTCAGAGGCATACGCCGGAGCAGATTTTTAAACAAAGCTCTGCGGAAAAGTGATATTTTGTCAGATTGTATTTTTTACTCTTTGTGTTAAAATTATAATATGTAAACGATGTCGATTAAAGAGGTGGTCTGAGAAGTAAGAAATGATCTACATTCATATATTGTTCATATTCAGTGTTTTATTGTTCATAGTCAGTATTGTAAAACCTACTGTATTTATTTTCGTGTACATCCTGGGTGTCACACTCTGTTTTTTTAGGTGGTCTGTCATAACGTTTTTGGCATTCTATCAGACGTATATTGTGCAGAGATTTTCACACGCATATGTACAGTGCATACCAACGTTTCCTTTTAAGGTACGCACCTGTGCAATTGCACACTGCTCACACGTCCTCTGCGCACGGCAAATCTAGGCTGCGCACAGAATTGAATAAAAAGAAAAAACAGTGAGCACGTCTGCCGTCACTCACATGTGCGCCACTGAATGCTCAAGGAGTTTTGGCGTTTGCTCACACATATGAAAAATTGGAGGGAAAATTGGTACATACATAAATACATACATTCCCACACACACACACCTGCAGTCGTGGTCAAAAGTTTACATACACTTGTGAAGAACATAATGGCATAGCTGTCTGGAGTTTCCAATAATTTCTACAACTCTTATTTTTTTGTGATAGAGTGATTGGAGCACATACTTGGTCACAAAAAACATTCATAAAGTTTGGTTCTTTTATGAATTTATTATGGTCTACTGAAAATGTGACCAAATCTGCTGGATCTAAAGTATACATAAAGCGATGTTAATATTTGGTTACATGTCCCTTGGCAAGTTTCACTGCAATAAGGCGCTTTCGGTAGCCATCCACAAGCTTCTGGTTGAATTTTTGACAACTCCTCTTGACAAATTTGGTGCAGTTCAGCTAAATATGTTGGTTTTCTGACATGGACTTGTTTCTTCAGCATTGTCCACACGTTTAAGTCAGGACTTAGGGAAGGCCATTCTAAAACCTTAATTCTGGCCTGGTTTAGCCATTCCTTTACCACTTTTGACGTATGTTTGGGGTCATTGTCCCGTTGGAACACCCAACTGCGCTCAAGACCCAAAATCCGGGCTGAGGATTTTAGGTTGTCCTGAAGAATTTGGAGGTAATCCTCCTTTTTCATTGTCCCATTTACTCTCTGTAAAGCACCAGTTCCTTTGGCAGCAAAACAGGCCCAGAGCATAATACTACCACCACCATGCTTGACGGTAGGGATGGTGCTCCTGGGATTGCAGGCCTCACCTTTTCTCCTCCCAACATATTGCTGGGTATTGTTGCCAAACAGCTCAATTTTTGTTTCACACATCGGCCCCAAGACACATCCAAACTATCCATTTTCTACCACTTGTCCCGTTCGGGGTCGCTGGAGCTAACTCAGCTGCATTCTTCCCTCAATGTCAACATTTTTGCTGAGGTCTGGGTCTTGGTATATTTTGGACACTAAACTCTTTTCCTGTGCATATTTAATGGTAATTATGTTATTGATGGTCTTGGTCGTAGTTTGCAGTGGTATTCAAGTACTAAACTAAGCTTTTTGTAATAATTCGATGAACCTATTTGTCTACAGCAGTGGGTCTTTACATTTTTTATCTTGGGGCCCAACTTTTGCACTACAGAGGGGCCCGAGTCATATTTAAAAACATCAACACTCAAATAGTAATCTATTATCCCAAACAGACCACAGCGGAGCTCTATGGTTAAGAAACACTGATCTGCAGTACATGAACGCCCCAACGTATTAGAAACTGTGCCTTGGTAAACCAGCACTAAATACAACAACCACAGTCCTATTAAAATGAACCACCACAGTTAAACAGCTTCCATTTTTTAAGTGCATCCATTAAATCTTAACAACTTTAACTGTGCATCCTTTTGTACACTTTTTAGTGCATGGTCTGCATAGACTATTTAGTGCATTTTTTATTCGTACCTTATTGTATTTTACACTTTTTTTAGTACCCTGCAGCAGAATGTGATGTTTCGTTATGATACAATGGCTGCCTATCTGGCCTTCTTTCTAAATGTTCAATTTATACCACTTTTCCAGTGTCACTTCACAATGAACAATGGTTTAATGGAGGTGGGTAGGCGTTCCTCATTCTGTGAGCCTACAGAGGATCTTAATATGATGCGACACTGGTACAACCTTAGTGCAATTATCCTCTGCAGATGTTGCAGAGCCGTTATGTGCCTTGAATTCTCTATTAAAGTTAGTAATGGCATCCTTGAATAGAATGAAGGCACTTTTTTTCATTGTGTGAAGTATAAAGCTCAGTGAAATAAAATGAGATGAATGAGAACGGAAGAAGCCTTAATAGTCTAGCCAAGGGAAAACTCCAATTATGTTTTTGATGATCACTGGGAAACTGCACATCACATCTAAACTGTCTTTTGTAATTGTACTTTTTGTTGAAGGAATGGGCCCTGACTAAGGATAAGTCAGTCAAACACATGGACTTGTGCTTGACTGTGGTGGAGAGAACAGGCGGCTCCCTCATCAAGCTGCAGGGCTGTCGAGAGAACGACAGCAGACAGGTACCTCGACTACACAACAACATCTTATTTGGTATATTTTGTCAACGCGAGGCTCTGCATACCTTCAAATGTTTTCTAAACCAACTGAGTAATATCCATTTGTCCATGTTCGATACCGCTGGTCATCGTTAGGGGCATGGGTAAGTTGGAGTGTCATTAATTCAATTATAAAATCATATATTAAAACACAAGCAATATGTTTGTGCTTGTTAAAGACACATTGGAAACTCGATTTACGAACTTAAATAGTTCTTGAACGTAATTTGTATATCGAAAAGTTCTTATATTGAAGCAAATTTCTCCATAAACAATTTAAACATGAATAACTGATTCAAGTCTATTTTTTAGTACAGGTTTGTACACTTTGAACACAACAAAATGTTATACAGTGCTGTATGTCAAACATACATAACAAGGGGTTGATGGATAAAGTTACTGTTTAGTAACAGAGTCAAATAAACAACAAATTAATTGTCCCCCTTGTATTCAATCCCCCCTTGCTGACTCACGCACACACACACACACACACACACACACACACACACACACGCACACGCACACACTGTCACTAGCCCTGTGGTGCACTCACTGTTTGAAATCACCAAGCTCCTTAACTCTAACAGCCAAGTCGCTACAATGAGTAGGAATAAATGATCAAATTCACTTTAATCGTCTTGGCATTCAGAGGAAGAGAGGGTGAGGAGGCAGTGTCTACAATGCTGTGGATGTTTTGAACCACACATCGCTTGTCCATTGATTTCTTTGGACTCATATATAACTAGCAAAACTAGGAAAATGCTGTTAGAAGGTTAAAAAACACTTAAAAGGCGCTCAGAGTGGCAATTAGCACAATTGGTAACGACTAAATGAGCAGAGAGAGCAATCGGACCGTCCACAAAGGATGTGCTGCTGGGCACAAATTGGCTGCACTGCGAGGCACACAACGGGTGGATACAACTTCAGTAGACGTGCATTCGCTGTGTCACGTGTGTGGTTAGTTCATCCAAAAGTTTGTACAATGAGTGTTTGTAAATCAAGGTTTCCCTTTACTTAATATAACAGGAGTGTACATACTGCTAAAGCCCCAGTCAAATATCTTCTAAATCACAGGCGGGCTCGGTTGTTTTCCGGAATTTGCAGCAAAAATGTTCCAAAGATTTCAAGTGGACTCACTGCTGAGTCTGATGTCTTTCATGGACCCAGGTTGGCTCGTGGGCCTTAACTGCCCTGATCTAGCACAAATAAAATATTCTCTATATGACAGGGACAACCTGCTGTTTTTAAGTTGATTAGTCCTGCTCTACAGTATCACCTTCAAGTTGCTCCGCCGTCAAACACACCATCAGCAGCTTGTCCATATTTTTATGGATGGATGTCCGCCATTTAGATTTTTTTCGCCGGCGTTAGACTCATTCGGATTCAGTATGGTGCAGACTAGCACGCTCATTTTGCATCATAAAGTCCTGCATTTGATGATTTCTTTCTTCAGTTCAATGACTTATCCACTTTTTCTCGGCACTGTCCTTCACAATCACCCTTTTTTTTGCCATGGTTGATAAAACCAAATTATGTTGATCTCTAACTATAAGCTAATGCTAGCAAGTAAGACCAGATGTCTTTTGGTCCAATCTTACAGGCTTACTCAAATTTCAGCTTGCAACTTAAAGCATCACAATAAGTCGAAAGACAGCTCGTATCTCAAAACACTCTTAAGTTGGGGCCCCGACTCTTGAATTGAAGTGCCACTTTATATGAAAAAAACGGTAACACTTTGGTATGGGGAACATATTTTAAGTAACAAAGACTTAATTTAGAGTTATTTGGACACTAGGGGAACATATAAGGGTTAGGGCAGTGACGTGCGATGAGGTTCATGGCTGGTGAGGCACTGACTTCATCAGTCAGATTTATAAACATATGAACCCTAAAGAGCATCTTATTCCCCATTTGATTGGCAGCAGTTAACGGGTTATGTTTAAAAGCTCATACCAGCATTCTTTACACATACAAACTGTAGCACACAAAAAAGCACATTTAATAAAAAAAACTTTATTATGGTCTTACCTTTACTTATAAATTAAGTCCATGTGCCGCTCCTTCTGAACAAAAGCATCGATAACTTGTTTATAGAAGTCTTCCTTATCTTTCTTCAGTTTTAAAAGTCTCTCTGTCTCGATGGAGATCACTGTCTGAAGCAAACCTTTTAGCTCCGGTGTTGGTCTTCTTTAATTATTACCTCCTGCTTCGATTGAAAGTCCAGTTTAGAAAACTGTTTTATTTTAGATATGTAATCATCCATGTTAAAAGTCCAGGAGAGTGGAAAAAATAAACGATCGCTGCCGCTGCACTTGACTTGCTAACTGTAGCTTGTTGTCACTTATTCTGCAGCCGAGTAATTGCAAGAATGATCCCTGGGATCACTAGCGCCCTCTATCACCATGAGGCAGGAGAACAGGTGCCTCACACAGTGCGTCTTCGCAGCCGTTTTTTAATTGCCTAGCACAAGAAATACGTTACACACATACAGTTGTTGACAAAATACACTGTACATTATATACCTCAGCGAACTAGATTACGGAAATGTATAATATAATTCATATAGCAATACGGTCTCACTGCACAGCAGCCAGCAGATAGCCGAGTCAATGCGCAATCCATGGTGAGGCTCAACTGGCTGCTGACTCACCGCAAGTCTCTTCTCAGTATTTGAACGGCAAATGTGAAAATTCAGCGATTTTGAATAAAAATAATCTAAAACTGGTGAAGTTAAATGGAAAATAACTTTATAAAGTATGATCACTGGATACATATATAACAATTTAATTATTTTTTTTTCTTTTTACATTTTTTTTCTTTCCATGGTGGCACGTGAGGCCCCGCCTCACCTGCCTCCCCTGATTGCACGTCACTGGGTTAGGGTTACTAATAAGCAATAATTCTGAGGTTATTGAGGGAAGACTCTTAGTTAATGGCTTACTGGTTGTATTATAAGGCCATGCAGAATAAGGCATTAATAAGTACTTACTGGTGACTAGTTAAGAGCCAATATGTTACTAATTTGCATGTTAATAAGAAACTAATTAATGGTGAATATGTTCCCCATACTAAAGTGTTTCTGAAAAACATTATTTTCTCAATTAATTGCTTAAGTTTTATTTCCCCGAGTTATGTTATGTTATGCATGTTATGTTGTGGGTTATACTTGTATAGCGCTTTTCTACCTTCAAGGTACTCAAAGCGCTTTGACACTATTTCCAGATTCACCCATTCACACACACCTTCCTGCACACATTTTCATACTGATGGCGGGAGTTGCCTTGCAAGGCGCTAACCACGACCCATCAGGAGCAAGGCTGAAGTGCCTTGCTCAAGGACACAACGGATGTGACTAGGCTGGTAGAAGCTGGGGATTGAACCAGGAACCCTCAGGCTGTTGCTTGCACTGGTAAAGAGCCACTTAAGCTACCTTAAAAGTAGTGTACCACAATTCATCAAACAGATCGGTAACAGCAGGCCTGGGCAATTATTTTGTCTCGGGGGCCACATTTAGAGAAAAAAATGTGTCTGGGGGCTGGTATATATTTTTATGAACATTAATACAAAACCTCACAATAATGTCTGACTGAAAACTAAAAATTTTATGACAGACCGCCTTAAAAAACACAATGGAATTTTACATTTTTCTGTGAAGGATAAAACGCTGAATATTGACAAAATATGAATGTCACACCGCCTTTTGATCGACACATTTTACAATCAAGTGAAACGCAACACAAATGCAACAAACAGTCAAATATGAACGTGAAGGGTACAAAATAAACCCACCTACAACATGATATATCTGATACATCACTAAGCTTTAGAACAGGGGTGTCAAACTCAAATACAGAGTGGGCCAAAATATAAAAACGAACAAAGCCGCGGGACGAAGTTGAACAAATTAACCTTTTAATAGGGACCCAAACAAGTTTTGCATTGAATATTGACCAAGCAAGGCTTACACAACTTTATAGTGACATGTAAAATCGAGTTTCAAATAACAATAATAATTAAAAAATATCAATGGCATATCAAATAAAATGTAAATAAAAATTGAATGCCTCCTTTCGGTGGTGGGTTTGAGGTGGACGGGGTTTGGTGATAGCGGAGGGTGTATGTTGTAGCGTCCTGGAAGAGTTAGTGCTGCAAGGCGTTCTGGGTATTTGTTCTGTTGTGTTTATGTTGTGTTACGGTGCAGATGTTCTCCCGAAATATGTCATTCTTGTTTGGTGAGGGTTCACAGTGTGGCGCATATTTGTAACAGTGTTAAAGTTGTTTATACGGACACCCTCAGTGTGACCTGTATGGCTGTTGACCAAGTATGCCTTGCATCACTTGTGTGTGTGTATGTATAAGCTGCATCTATTATGTGACTGGGCCGGCACGCTGTTTGTATGGAGGAAAAGCGGACGTGGAGACAGGTTGTAGAGAACGCCAAAGGCAGTGCCTTTAAAGCGCACCCCAAATATTGTTGTCCCGGATGAAATTCGGGAGGGGCACTGAACTTCGGGAGTCTCCCGGGAAAATCGGGAGGGTTGGCAAGTAAGAGTATTAGCGGTGAATGCGGTGTTACGGCGGCGGGCCAGCTCTAATGTAAATTTGATATTGCCTCAAGGGCCAAGTGAAATTACACGGCGGGCCATATTTGGCCCGCTGGCCAGAGTTTGACACACATGCTTTAGAACTTTGTTGTGAAAATCTCCTTCCGCGTCTGTGGAAACGCTCGCCACCCACACTGCTTGGTGCTTCGTCTGAGCTACTGTGAATAGTAACTAATTAGATGGCCGTAGTAACTGATATATCATCCATAAGCGCAGATTCCAGCCATTGAAATACTTTGTATAGTTCAAGACTTACGGTCGGTAAAAAACATCACTGCACATCATAATGGCAGCTACACTTTCCATCTTAAAGATCTAAAAAAAAAATATTTGGGAATGTCCGGTGGGCCAGACTGAAAAGCTCAACGGGCCGCATGTGGCCCCCGGGCCTTAATTTGCCCAGGTCCGGGTAACAGCAATATATATGTTTAAAAATAATGAATTACTCGTGACCAGAAAAAGTAACTATTATTCTGTATTTGTATTCATCATCCATCATCATGATTGTTAATCTGGTTTAAATTGTTATCTGTACAAACTAAATTTAATTAAATTCCCACTTTAATGTCCACCTATTGTGCTTTTTAATTTTGCTGACTCTGCAGAAATGGGAGCAGATTGAGTCCAACTCGAAGCTTCGTCACGTGGGCAGCAACCTGTGTCTGGACAGCCGCAGTGCCCGAATGGGTGGTCTCACCGTGGAGGTGTGCAGCCCCAACCTGAGCCAGCAGTGGAAGTTTACCCTGAATTTACAATCATAGGGGGGTGGGGCAACATGACCCACGCCACCCCAGGAGCTGGACACACCAACAGACTCTGAAGACGACCGGGGGATGAACTAGTCCGTCTTGGTCCTCCTCAGGGGGTCGGAGGTCATATTTTTACACGCCCGTCCCTGCCTCCCAACACAAAAACAGACAAGCGGAGGGAGGCCCCCTGAAGAGGAAGTGACTGTTGGGTCGCTAATGATGAAGATACAGGCTCTCCATCCAAACGACTACATACCTCAGTGTTTTGTCATCGCCGCTTTCACGAGGGTAATCACGTGTGAACTCTTCCAGGCTTATTCTTTTCTTCAATGCTGGTGAAAATGGACTCCAGTGATTTTATTTTGTAACTCTATTTCTTATGGGGTTTTTTTTCTTTCCTTCAGACTTTCCTCAAACAGAGCCAGAGTTAACCAACTTTGTTTTGGGTTTTCGGGGGGTGGAGGTTCACAGGACCATCAGAGACGAAGAGAGGCGAATATTTTTTTTTAAGAGATTTCCACAGCAGGCAGTGGAGGATTTTACTGAACATTTTCAAGCGTTGTGGTCTGTCCTCAGGCTGTAGCACTGGCTGCTGCACTTTACCATCTTCATTTTCTTCTTTAAAGCGACGACAAGGATCTCTTAACAGCCACTTTTTGTTTACTTCTCTCACGAAGCAAATTGAAAAAAAAAAAATGAAAAAAAGAAACACCCTCCAAAGGACAGTCGAGGACTGATGTGATGTCTTTTCTTTACTATCGCTGCTCTTCGGCTCCCTCGGGGAAGCGTTTTATACGACTTCTGTTTGTTTTGTGATTTTATTTTGCTCGCCACATCAAACTGAATTTGTGTAATTTACTGTCTCTTTCTCTGGTTTTCTGAGGGTAACAGGAATAAATAACCTAATCTCATATTAGTGTTTCTCGACCCTGACCTTAATGAAGCACCGTTGTATGAGGCTGACTTTAGCACGCTTACCAGGACGTAGCCTCGCAGGGATTTATTGTGGCCTCCGTTTTTTGGGGATCTTGATGACATGTTGTGTTACTAAGAGTACTTGTCAATATGTTGCAATGTTGATTCAACAGTGTCATCATCACACCATTGTGCAAAAGTCTTGAGCCACCACAAGCTTTTTTTGTTTTAATGAACTGACTACAGGACACAATTGGCAGGATTACACATCATGGACCGAGTAAGAAGCCATTACATTTTGGTAAGAATCTAAATAAAGGTGCTAAAACCAGAATTAATCATGGCATCATATGAACAGAATTTTAACCAGTTTCTTGTGTTGTCATCCTCCATGAACCAGGGAGCAAAAATACTAACTATCAAGACAAGACAAATACATTCCAAAAAATTTTTTTTTTTTTTTTTTTTTTTTTTACACCTTTGTTACTTATTCTAACTTATCAGTAGGAATGCAACGATTACCTATTTTTACTATTAACTCAAATTAAAAGCGTCACAATTATTTAATCGCAAAGGCCCCATTCCACTGTGTTTCAGTCCTCCTAAGTCGACTTTATGATGGTACTTGCACGGAACAAAAACAGTTGCATACTATCGTGAGACACGCTAGTATGCTGGGTTGAATATAAGGCTGTCACTGACAAGCAATAGCTTGTAAGGTGAACACAGTTTAACAAGGACGAGAAGAAGTCATTTCTAAACAGACTATAGACATTAATATATAGCAAGTGTAAAACACTACCAGAACATCAGGAGCTTGTATAATAACAGCGCTATACCATGGTATCTAATTGTGTGCATTCCAGGTATTATTAATGCTTAAAGTAAAGTATTAAAAATGAATAAATCGGCATTGGACGACAGTTGATGACAATAACACTTGAGACATGAGTAACATTTTCCCCTGGGGGATCAATGAAATTAACCATAGTCCTATATTAATAATACAATTATTACTCAATTATGTATTATTTTGTACTATTGTTTGATTACTGTTTTTTCCCCACAGTAATAGATAATGCATTCAAATCTGTAGGGAACTTGATTTGCTAAAATATGTTGTGACATTAATCCATGCATAATAATCGTGAAACCGAGATTATAACTCAGACAATAATCGTACAGTCAAAATCTGTAGTGGTTGTAAGAGACGCTGTAAGTATAGGCGGCCATGAAAGTTTTGATCAAACAACATTTTCTAACAGTGGCTTAAGACTTTTACACTGCACTGTTTGTACACCGTATTTTAAATTAGAATTATGCCCAATGGGATGCATTGTGGTGTTCTGCAATCATGTTTTTAAATCATTTCTGCTCATTTAAATATCCAGTTGAGTAAGCCCCCGTCCAGTTTCTGTGACTGTCGAAGCAAATATAAGATTGTTTTGTATTAAGTGATGATTTCCACTTCAATCAGAGGAGCAAACCTTTAAATATTTAGATCTTTTATTATCGGTGTTGACTTTTACTTTCACTTTTACTAACCATAATGTCAGGCTGAAGGTGTTTGGGGGCCCCTCAGAAATTGTACAATTATGTAATAAGGCTGAACATCATTTGCCTTTAAACATAACTGAAGTTCATCCAGCAGATTTTACAGAAATGTTTTTCTTTATTTCTTCCAAGCTGCCGTTTCTCCCCTGAATCCATTTTTGTTGAGAAAACGACATTTATTTTAATTTCAGAGAGAAACTTCACCTGCTTTCTCACACTTTTAAGTTAAGAATGAGACCCAGACAACTGCTCCTATTGTTCATTTTCTTTTCTGATGTTTCTTTTTTTTCATTCTTTTTTTTTTTTTTGGAGGGGGTGGGGGGTCTCTTCGCCTTTGTCTTAAACTTGTTGCTGACACTGCAGCTTGCATGCATGCAGAGCCTATCCTGACACTTGAGGCTGCACCCGTAGGTGCCAGGCAGGCACAGAGGGGGAACTAGTGTTGCCATAGTGACCAAAAGGCCCAAATATTGATTGATTTAGGAGGTTACAATATCAAATTATTTCAAATGAAGTTTGTAAAATGCAATAGAAATTTCAACCTGGATGATCTCCATTACATATATAATTCATGTATTGTTTTTTTTGTTGTTGTTTTTTTTAAGTTTTACATTTTGTATGTTGGCTTGCAAAAAAGGTGTACTCCCATATTATTAGAAGAAGGTTAATTATTGGGTTGTCATGGTGGTAGAAAAATTGCTTAGTGATATTTTCTGAATTTTGCATCCTTCTCCAGAGTCATTTTCATTACAGCTAATTTTACAACCTAGTTTGTCCTAATATGCACATGTTTGGATTCTTATTCCTGTGGGATATTTACAAAGTTAAGGACTTTCTTTGGGGTACAACGCCATCTCCTGGCCTAGATTAGCAACTGGAGGAGCAGTGAAAGAAAGAACAACCTGTGAAGAACTAGAAGCAGTGTTATAAATAGCTTGTATTAACTCTTGCTGCATATACCCGAATTACCATGGCAACAGAGACTGCTATTCTTTTTCAAAGGGTGAAATATTGACTATCACAGCTTGGATGAGATGACATGAAATGTTTACATCTTAAGCACCATGTGCCAAAGTGTCTGTGAATGGCAATGGTTGTAAGCAGGGTATTAAACCTCTCAGCTGGGTGGTTTAACGTAGTTTAGCTGAGTTGTGTTGTCACGATGAAGGAAGTTCAAAGGTCAGCTTTATGTGCGGTCAGTCGTGCGCATAACTCGCCACCCACTTTAGAATCTCCTCAACCAATCGTCACATTTACAATTAGTGAAAATAAGACTCGGAGAAAGGTCACTTTGAGTCTTAGTAAGATGGAAACAACTGTAAAAGTGTATATTTTTGTACATACCTACATCCCATAATGTACATGATGTACACGCACTATCAGTGTACTCAGCCCTTCCTAGTTTTGTTGTCCCACTGTACAGCGCTTCTAACTGTTCCCTCTTTTATAGACACTGCAGACTTTGAATGAGGAGAAATGATTAACTTAAATAAATGCTTTGTATACATACACTGAGCAGACTTCAGTGTTTTCTTCTGCGCTTTTCCTGCCATTATCATTGGTTTTGCTACACTGGAATTGTGAGCTGTCACCGATTCCTTTCAATGAGATTGTTTTAGTATTGAGACAGACCCTAGACCAGGGGTCACCAACACAGTGCCCGCGGGCACCAGGTTGCCCGTAAGGACCAGATGAGTCGCCCGCTGGCCTGTTCTAAAAATAGCTCAAATAGCAGCACTTACCAGTGAGCTGCCTCTGTTTTTTAAATTGTATTTATTTACTAGCAAGCTGGTCTCGCTTTGCTCGACATTTATAATTTTAAGAGAGAAAAAACTCAAATAGAATTTGAAAATCCAAGAAAATATTTTAAAGACTTGGTGTTCACTTGTTAAAATAAATTCATTTATTTTTTACTTTGCTTCTTATGACTTTCAGAAAGACAATTTTAGAGAAAAAATACAACCTTAAAAATTATTTTTGGGTTTGTGCAGCCCTTTGAGACACTAGTGATTCAGGGCTATATAAGTAAACATTGATTGATTGATTGACATTTTGGGTGTAATAATAGATGAGAAAATGAACTGGAAATCTCATTAAACAATATACAACATATACTGGCAAAAAACTCATCAATAATTAAATTAAAAAATATATTTTCTGGACCAGAAATCACTTCATATTCTTTACTGCTCGCCAGTATATCTAGGTTATTGTGCAGAAATATGGAGAAATAAGTACAAAGTACACTTATTCACTTAGCATGTTACAAAAAAAGATGAGTTATAATGAAACATAATGAGTGACACATACAGTGACTACAAATACATAGGCGGCAGACACCACAGTTGACATACTTCACACAAAAATAAAATTCCTCCGTGATTGTTGGTCCAAAGCTAATGAAGATTTTGGCAAAATGTTGTGGTTATGGCGGTTAGTTAAGGAAGTAGTTTGACATGTACTTCGGTATCAGGGAGGTGTAGCGGATTTTATAGACTAGGCTCAGTGCAAGTTGTTTTACTCTGTCCTCCACACTGAGCCAGCCCGCTTTGGAGAAGTGGGTTGGAGTGAGGTGTGATCTGGGGTGGAAGTCTAAAAGTAACCGGACTAGCTTATTCTGGGATGTTTGGAGTCTAGATTTGAGGGTTTTGGAGGTGCTGGGCTACCAGTAGGTGCAATCGTAATCGAAAAAGGGTTGAATGAGAGTTCCCGCTAGACGTGCACGTGTTTGCACAGGTTGCTCAATAAAAGTTTAAAAAGAGCGTCAGACTTGGTGTGCACTTCTTCTAGACCAGGGGTCTCAAACACGCGGCCAGCGGGTCAATTGCGGCCCGCAAGACATTATTTTGCGGCTCGCACCTTAATATGAAAATGTAATGTTGGTGCGGCCCGCAAGCTTTATATGAATGGCGCTTTACATCGTCATACTTGTATTCCCACGATTTTTCCGGGAGACTCCCAATTTTCAGTGCCTCCCCAGGTGTCAGGGTTATTTGTTGACGAACCCCAAGATGCAGAGCTGGAGGCAGGCATGGAGTGAGCAAACATGATTTTAATATAAATATTAAGACAAAACCAAACAAAGGGTTCAAACCAAAAGCGCGCACGTGGGCGGATAAAAAAAAAAGGCCTTTAGCCTAGAAGCTAACAAGAAACAAAAAGGAACTTTAGCATGGAAGCTAGAGGATAACAAACAGAAAAACTGGAAATAGCTATGGCTAACAAAAACAGCTTACTGCTACGACGACCAGGACAAGATGTAGCACGACAGGTAATAGCTGAAATGATGCCAGACACGACAGGTAGCAAAGACACAAGAGTGACATGAGGCAACGACATTACAAATGACAATACAATGCTCCAGCAACTGACACAAGACAAAGGAGGTACAAATAGGAGCCGGCTGATTGGCAACAGGTGTGGCCAGATGCCAATCAGCCGCAGCTGAAGGGGAACACAGCACTCAGGGAACAAGACAGGAAGCTGACAAAATAAGAGCACTAGACAGGAAATACTAAACACAGGAAACAGACAAATGCAGAGGAAAAGACTAAAACATAGACAAACTGTAAGGGGCAAGCCTGACACCAGGGGTATTCATTCTCTCGAAAATATCACCCTAACAACAATATTAAGGGGGCATCGTGGAGGCACTGCCTTTAGCGTCCTCTAAAACATGTACAAACAGTGTGCCAGCCAAGCCACGTGTTGTATTTGGCTTCTCTAGCTGCAGTAGGCGACTGCAAGACATAGTTGATTAACAGCAACACAGGTCACACTGAAGGTGGTTGTATAAACAACTTTAACACTGTTACAAATATGTGCCACACTGTGAACTCACACCAAACAAGAATGACAAACACATTTTGGGAGAACATCTGCACCGTAACACAAGATAAACAAGACAGAACAAATACCCGGAATCCCATGCAGCCCTAACTCTTCCGGGCTACAATATACACCCCCGCCCCATTTTGATTTTTGAAGAAATCTTTTCTTGCGGCCCAGCCTCACCCAGCTTCTGCATCCAGTGGCCCCCAGGTAAATTGAGTTTGAGACCCCTGTTCTAGACGCTACAGTAGTTTACTTTTCTAAGCTAGTAATTGCTGTGGTATTGCAATGTCCAGCAGAGGGCGCTGAGAGCAACTGAGCGGCACGCATAAAGCGGAGAGGAAGAGGTGGAATCCCAAGCCAGAAGCGGAAATCGGTCAGTAGTGTAGAAGAGTCCTGACAGGCGGCAGTGCGGCGAGGAGAAGCGCTAAACCGAAACATACCATGAAGAACGAAGGCATAGAGGGGATGCAGCGGTTCCTGAGCCCGGACAGGGGTCGAGGCCTCCAGGCGTTGAGGCAGTTCTCGGTGGGGGAATTAGTGTTCGCTTGCCCAGCTTACGCCTATGTGCTGACGGAGACTGAGAGAGGCGCGCACTGCGAGCTCTGCTTCAGCAGGTAACTGCAAGCTCTGCTTCTTCACACACGCATTCATCAAAACGGTCGTGAGATAGGACTAAGTCAGATCATCCTCTATTTCAACGCCGGGCATCCTAGCTATGTTTGCTTCTAACCCCCGTCCGACTAGTTTAATGAATCGGCCAATGAAGTGAATAACTCACCTGGACATCAGTGCAGATATTAATGCTACTCTTATGATGAATAATATATCACCATTCATTAATAAACTACGTTTTATATTTGAGCTTGTCAGTCACAAAGAGGAATGAGCCACAGTACTAAAAAATGTATTTTGTAAGGATTAAAAAAAAAAAAAATCATCTAAACAGCAAAAATCAATGCCAGAGTGCTTCAAAGATTCTCTCATAGAGACATGTTCTTCCCTTCTATCACACGCACGCACATCCTACCCACGTTGCATGAAGGTTTGTGGAGCAGTGAAAGGTTACACTGCTATATATAGATTTCCATGTGCCCAGCAGTGGCAAAGAGAAGTTCAGCGGGGAACATGTGTTGTACTGTACATAATGTTGCTTCATTCATTGCATGTGGGAGTGTTTCGGGACCCCCTACAGCAGGGGTGTAAAAGTCAGGGGTGTCACTAGGCCTATTTTAGGGGGCTCAAGCCCCCTTAAAATATTCTTAAGGGCCTACTGAATTGAGATTTTCTTATTTAAACGGGGATAGCAGGTCCATTCTATGTGTCATACTTGATCATTTCGCGATATTTCCCTATTTTTGATGAAAGGATTTAGTAGAGAACATCCACGATAAAGTTCGCAACTTTCGGTGCTAAGACAAAAGCCCTGCTTCTACCGGAGGTCGCAGACGATGACGTTGCAAGTGTGGGGGCTCCTCACATCGTCACATTGTTTATAATGGGAGCCTCCAACAAAAAGGGCTATTCGGACCGAGAAAACGACAATTTTCCCATTAATTTGAGCGAGCATGAAAGATTCGTGTTTGAGGATATTGATAGGGACGGACTAGAAAGAAAGAAAAAAAAACGCGATTGGGACGGATTCCGATGTTTTTAGACACATTTACTAAGATAATTCTGGGAAATCCCTTATCTTTCTATTGTGTTTCTAGTGTTTTAGGGAGTTAAATAGTACCTGATAGTCGTAAGGGTGTCTTCACGAGTGTGTTGACGCGCAGTGTCTCAGGGAAGTCGACGGCAGCTGCATGGACGACACAACCTCAGCTTTTCTCCGGTAAGAAGCGACTTTTTAACCACAATTTTCTTACCGAAACCTGCTGGTTGACATTCCGTCTTGATTCATGTTCGCTCTGATCCATAGTAAGGTTTCACCTCCAGGAATTTTAAACAAGGAATCACCGTGTGTTTGTGTGGCTAAAGGCTAAAGCTTCACAACTCCATCTTTCTACTGTGACTTCTCCAATATTAATTGAACAAATTGCAAAAGATTCAGCAACACAGATCTCCAAAATACTGTGTAATTATGCCGTTTAAGCAGACAACATTTAGCTGTGTGTGTGCGTTTTGCTTGCACATCATCATTACACGATGTTTCCAGGACGAAACTCCCTGGAAATTTAAAACTGTAATTTAGTAAACTAAAAAGGCCGTATTGGCATGTGTTGCAATGTTAATATTTCATCATTGATATATAAACTATCAGACTGCGTGGTGGGTAGTAGTGGGTTTCAGTAGGCCTTTGAGCACCCCTAAATAATTTGGCGTTTTATTTTATTTGTATTTATTTTCTTTTTTTTACAAATACATGCCGAAATATTAATTTTAAAGTGGCCCGAATAAGAGTTTAAAATAAATAATCATATAACCTGTCATTATTCACTCAGTTTCCCCTCACTTCATAGCGTAAGGAGCGCTACTGCCTGCTGGCGCTGACGAGACACGCGGCCGCCATCTTGCACTGGTGATCCACTCCACTCAGTGCAATTCTTTTGGCAGGGGCAATGAACTGTCAGCGCATTTGATCTCACATGAATACCACTGATTTTCACGCGCTTTTTTGTCATGCGTGTAACTATGATAAAGGACACATGTTTTGGCGTGTTCATAGTTTGCTTAACAGTAATAGAATATTCTTATATGCTATAAGTGACCAGACATCCAAGATCAAAACTGGGAATAATAATCCTAGAGAAGGGGGAAAAAACGGTCAGCTATGTTTAAGTTGAAGAAACAATATGATTAGGTTATATTAACATGTGTATATCCTACGTAAACAATGTATGAATACACTAGATATCTATATATCTTACGGACCAATAGACTGTATCTGTTGCTTCAACAGCAGAGAGTTTATTCTGTCTTGACACTTTGTATTGATATTTTGTATTACATTCTTCCCGTAAACGATTATGTTTACAGTGATTGTTTTATATGTATTTTTCATGTATGTTGCTTTGGATAAAAGTGTCTGCCAAATACTTAAACATATATAAACACATGAAAGTCTTTATAATCAGCTAAAACCACCAATCTGTTTCACTGGATTCAGAATAAAACCAACGTCTGTCTTACCCAACAAAGTTAGTATTTGAATATTGTTACTTGAAGACTTATTCCTGGTTACAGTTATACAGTTAAGAGTATTTTCTTATGTTTTGCCTAAAATGAGAATGCATCATAATCAGTGGTGGCTGGTAAATTTTGTTTTAGGTGGGGCTAAAAGTTTGTAAACCAAATACCTGTGGGGGTGTCATCCTCCCCCAGAAGATTTCTTTGTGATTTTCACATACAAATATTGAAGATCTTTGCTCCTTCTCAACTCTGTAGTCAAGCTGCACAAAACTTTGTGTCTGCAAATTTAAATAATTTAGTTTTTAAGTTTTGTGTTTCTTGTAGAATCTATATAAAGTAGTCTACATAAGCCTATTGTTAAAAAAATAAAAAAAAATCATTAAAAATATATTTGTTTTATTGCATTGATTTGTTACATTAATAACTGTTGTATTACTATAGGATGGTTTGTTAAACATTTCATAGGATTTTCGGAGGGAGGAAAATCCAAGACATTTAACATAAAATATAAAATGAATAAATACATAAAGAGAAAAAAAAAAAAAGGTTAAAAGCCATCGTCCCGTGCATTTTTTTTACTGTCCCAGGGCTTGACATCAGTCAAGCCCTGGAAGTTACATTTTATAGTTTGCATTATTTGTTTCAGCATTGCACTTTGAAGATGGTCCCTCAGCTCTTTGACAGCTTTGGCTCTTTTTTCAGATCAGCAGACGGACTCTAAGTCTTTCTTACAGTATACATAAACGTTTCTCACTTCAATTCAGACTTCCATATATTATATTTCCTTCACCGACTGAAATAATAATAATAACAAAGAATAATTTCTAAGTCTTTGTTAGCCGTTTGTGAAGTTTTTTACTCGTGCGCTACGTTCGCTCACATCCTGTTCATCTCCTGGGGGCCAAGCCCCCCCTGTCCTTAAAAGTTAGTGACGCCCCTGGTCAAAGTCATTTCTCAAGTTGGCCGGACTTAAAAATAAAGACAATTGGCAACACTCAATTGGCCCTAATGTGTGAATGTGTGTCTGAATGTTGTTTGTCTATCTGTGTTGGCCCTGCGATGAGGGGGCGACTTGTCCAGGGTGTACACACCTTCCGCCCAAATGCAGCTGAGATAGGCTCCAGCGACCCCAAAAGGGACAAGCGGTGGGCGATGGATGGATGGCATTGTGTGTGTGTGTGTGTGTGTGTGTGTGTGTGTGTGTGTGTGCGTGTGTGTGCGTGTGTGTGTGTGATGTATTTATTTTATTTTTATCTTTTTGAACAACATGTACATTATCTTTAAAACCAGACTGCAAGTACACAGAATTCTGGGAACATTATTAAAGAGTGAATGCACAACTGTGCTGCTGAAACCCAACACTCATAGAATTTTAACATGTTCAGCAACATGGTGATGTATTACATGTGCATTGAAGTCTAAATTTTTTCTAAAATCAGCACGCACTAATGAGCCAAGGAAACCATTTTGCATGTTTAAGTATCTATATAAAGTGCACAAACATGCATGTGCCGCTGTAAAACTTTCATGGAATTATGAAGCATTTGATAATCGATATAGTACATGTGTAATGAAGTGTATATTGTATTTAACATCAGTACACACTACAAGGAGGACGCTACATTGTTTTTGTTTTTTGGTTGCTTGGTTGCTTTTTACATGGGAGCACTGCCTGGAGGCAAGACACGTAAGTTAACGTCAAGATTTGTCATTAAATACAGTAAGGACTAAAAACATGAGATAATGTTGCACCTTTCTTATGACACAGAGCAAAATGTCTTGCTTGTCAAAGTCGTCCCATCAGGTGGAAGTTCGACAGCGATCGTATCCAAAACAGCTGACTGTCATTAGTGCCGGCGGGAGTGTAGCAAAGCCCATTTTGATGCGTCTTTTTATTAATGTTGTGTGAAAAGTGAAGCATGTTTACGTTCAAACATACATTAAGTAATCGTATAATGTTTGAATGGCTATATATAGTGTAATATATTTGGGAGAATTATTATTTTTTTATTGCTGTTATGTAGAGGCAACACGAACATCAGCATGAATCTACGTTAGCTTTATTTTTTTAACTCATGTAAACAACTTTCGTAATGTAACTAACATGTAAGCAAATACGCCAAAGCGTCACTTCCCGTCCTTCAACAATCGCTACTTTTTTGGAATCAAAATATATAATTTACTACATGTAGCTTATTATTTGCGCTCTGTTGACTAGTGATGCACCGAAAATTTGTCGTTGTCAAAGACTCAAACTCTATGTTGTGATGAAGTATCCACTTCGCTGGCAGACTCTCATTCCCCGCACACACGAATGATGTAGCTCGCCGAAAGCTGACAAAAAAGACACATACAGGTTGCATTCAGATTGCATTGCATTAAGTCTAAAGTCACATCTGAAAATATCATATTCGCCTACCACCTCATGTGCCCTGAATCTGATGCAAAAATTTCAGATTCAAAGCACTTTGGAGCATTAACACTGGGGGAAAAAATCTGATTTGATGTGTAGTGTCAACGGAGCTTATGTCTGCTCTAGCAAAAGACCGGTCTCATCACAATCAAAATTTGATGTGGTTACTTACTGTGCTGTAGTCATGCTAGTGAGCACCAATAATGTATGCCTCGAAAATAGTCAATTTTTTTATTCCACTGCGATTCGCATCTTCTTTCCACGCAGGCCTGTTTAGTTTTGTGATTCTTATTGAGTTCGCAAAATGGACAAAACTCGTCAAATGGCGAAAAAACAATAAAAAGGCACACATGCTAAAGTGTTGACATGTGACTCCTTGTGTAGTAAGTGAAGTGGAGGGCTCTGCCTTTAACAATGTAGCGCCCTGCTTTTTTGCCTGCTGGTGATTAAATGAGACTTGGTTCGCACACAGGCATATTTGGGTTGATTTCAAAGGGGTTCACTTTTCGAGCTTTCACTGTACTTGAAATACCCCTTTTGATTTATGAAATAGTACATACACAAAGTCAATTCAGTCTTTCATTGCCAGCTTATCCAACCAATGATGTGCTTGTCCCTACAGGAAAGAAGACCTGTCTAAATGCGGCAAATGTAAGCAGGCTTACTATTGCAACGTTGACTGCCAGGTAATGTCTCTTTCCACTACAACTGTACTCTGTTGGTTGTCTGTCAGTGTTTAATGGATCTGATGATCAAAAAATTAAATGTCTACACGTCCGTGTTCTTGTGACTCACATTGGCATACGCATATTGAAGCACTTAGTAACTGTTTCCTCTGTTTTAAAACTGGTATTTAATGGTTTCTAATTGAGTTCATGATGCACACAGAGAGGTGATTGGCCGATGCACAAGCTGGAATGTGTTGCCATGTGTGCTTACGGGGAGAACTGGTGTCCTTCGGAGACAGTCAGACTGGTGGCCAGAATCATCATGAAACAGGTACATTTTGAAATAATTAGTTGTGACAAACATGAAAAATGAAGCAAACTTTTACCATTTTTTAATTTAGAAGGGAAAAGCAGAAAATTAGAACGCTGTAAAGAATATCAAGGAACTTTATTGCCACATTCATAAATGAGATGGCACGACATGTTGTACCCAATGTCCAAAATACTGTATAGCCCAATACAGTCAATTTATATTGACTGTATTGTACTGTATTATTTATTCATGATTGTGATTAATTTTACTCTGATCACGGTGATCAGCTGTTGGCATATATTACCTCGATCAAAAATGGAGGAAATGTTAGAAGATACAGTAGTAGTAAACAGCAAAGATTAGGGTTGTCCCGATACTACAAACCATGAGTTAGGAAGATGTGTTAGATGTAAATATAAACGGAATACAATGATTTGCAAATCATTTTCAACCCATATTCAGTTGAATGTGCTACAAAGACAAGATATTTGATTTTAAAACTGATAAACATTTTTTTGCAAATCATTAACTTTAGAATTAGATGCCAGCAACACGTGACAAAGAAGTATGGAAAGGTGGCAATAAATACTGATAAAGTTGAGGACTGCTCATCAAACACTTATTTGGAACATCCCACTGGTGTGCAGGCTAATTGGGAACAGGTGGGTGCCATGAGTGGGTAAAAAAACAGCTTCCATGAAATGCTAAGAAATTCACAAACAAGGATGGGGCGAGGGTCACCAATTTGTAAGCAAATTGTCGAACAGTTTTAGAACAACATTTCTCAACGAGCTATTGCAAGGAATTTAGGGATTTTACCATCTGCGGTCCGTAAAATCATCAAAAGGTTCAGAGAATCTGGAGAAATCACTGCACGGAAGCGATGATATTAAGGACCTTTGATCCCTCAGGCGGTACTGCATCAAAAACCCACATCCGTGTGTAAAGGATATCACCACATGGGCTCAGGAACACTTCATAAAACCACTCTCAGTAACTACAGTGGGTTGCTACATATGTAAGTGCAAGTTAAAACTCTTCTATGCATTTATCAACAACACCAAGGAACGCTGCTGGCTTCGCTGGGCCCGAGCTCAACTAAGATGAACTGATGCAAAGTGGAAAAGGGTTCCGTGGTCTGACGAGTCCATATTTCAAATTATATTTGGAAACTGTGGACGTGGTGTCCTCCGGAACAAAGAGGAAAATAACCGTCCGGATTGTTATAGGCGCAAAGTTCAAAAGCCAGCATCTGTGATGGTATGGGGGTGTATTAGTGCCCAAAGCATGGGTAACTTACACATCTGTGAAGGCACCATTAATGATGAATGGTTCATACAGGTTTTGGAGCAACATATGTTGTCATCCAAGCAACGTTGTCATGGACGCCCCTGCTTATTTCAGCAAGAAAATGCCAAGCCACGTGTTACAACAGCGTGGTTTCATAGTAAAAGAATGCGGGTACTTTCCTGGCCCGCCTGCAGTCCAGACCTGTCTCCCATCGAAAACGTGTGGCACATTATGAAGCGTAAAATACGACAGCGGAGACCCCGGACTGTTGAACGACTAAAGCTATACACAGAACAAGAATGAGAAAGAATTCCACTTTCAAAGCTTCAACAATTAGTTTTGTCAGTTCCCAAACGTTTGAGTGTTGTTAAAAGAAAAGGTGATGTAACACAGTGGTGAACATGCCCTTTCCCAACTACTTTGGCACATGTAGCAGCCATGAAATTCTAAGTTAATAATTATTTGCAAAAAAAAAATAGAGATTATGAATTTGAACATCAAATATCTTGTCTTTGTAGTGCATTCAACTGAATATGAGTTGAAAAGGATTTGCAGATTATTGTATTCCATTTATATTTACATCTAACACAATTTCCCAACTCATATGGAAACGGGGTTTGTATATTAGAAACAGTAAAGGTCCCTAGTATACTGCCTTGGGGAACTCCACAGCTTACTGAGAAGGGAGGGGACACGGTGCCGTTCACATCTATCACCTGTTTCCTCCCCTCTAAGTAAGATTGCATCCAGCTCGAGGAGGTTTTATCGAGTCCGATTGCTCTGAGCTTATCCAACAGTATAGCGTGGTTAACGGTGTCAAAGGCCTTTTGAATGTCCAGCATGACCATGCCGCTGTATTTGCCCGCGTCCACCTCATGATTGATGTGGTCGGTCAGATAGAGAAGGCATGTGTCAGTGGAGTGGTTAGTTCTGAAGCCGGATTGGAATTTGTACATTAGTTTATTAGTAGCAAGGTATCTATTGACCTGTTCATAAACTATTTTTTCCATTACTTTCGAATTGGAACTGACAATAGAAACAGGTCGGTTGTTACGAGGTTCTAATTTGCTTCCTTTTTTATAAAGGGGGGTTACTCTTGCTATCTTGAAATCCTTGGATACTTGGCCTTGTTTGATTGAGAGGTTTATTATATGAGTGATTATTGGGGCAATAGTGGTGGCAGAGTCCATGAGGAATCTGGAGCCGGCGGCCTTGTTTGGGTGGAGCTCGCTCAATTTATTAAGCACCCTGACAGCTGAGACCATTTTATTTCTGCAATAGCTGTGCTGCTCATTCAGCTGTTTAAAATTAAAATGACTGATAAAATGTCATCCATTTAGAAAAAAGGAAAGGCAAAGCGCAAAAAAAACCCACAACGTTGTTTATGTAAGTTATAATTGCAGCAATTAAAACAAACAACAAAACAAGAAAATCTAACTTCCTCAAAAGGAAAATCCTTTAGTGATGCTTAGAAAGCTGCACACTGACATACCGTATTTCCTTGAATTGCCGCAGGGCATATAAGCCCCTGCCTTGAATTACTGCTGGGTCAAACTCGCTTCGCAAACTAATTAGCGCATGCTTAGTATTAACGCCTGGTCAAACTCGTGACACTTCCCCTGTCATCATTTTCAAAATGGAGGAAGCTGATTTCAATACCATTAATTTGAAATCGCATAAAGGGAAGAAGATTAAGAGCTATCCAGTAGGATTTAAGGTCCAAGCTTACATAACACTCAAATGTTTACTGCATGCCTTTGGTAAGTGCCGGAGTGAGAAGAGGTTTTAAAATAATTAGCGCATGCTTACTTTTACCGCATGCCTTTTGTAAACGCAGGAGTGAGAAGGGGTTTTAAATTAATTAGCGCCCCGGCGGCAATTCAAGGAAATACGGTACATTGACTATTGTTTAACTCCTGGTAGTTTTACCACTTTAATAGACTCAATGTTTAGAATTGTATATTTGATAAATTTTTACAATGTTTATTTAATTGATTGTATGTTTAATCGTATGATACCTCTGTATTGGTGCCTTTGTGCGTGTGTGGGTTTGTGTTTGTTAAAGTGCCTTTTTTACGGCATTGCAAATTGACGCTGCTTCGGCTAAAATGTGTTATTTTTCATACAACTTTGGCTCACACTTGTTAGCTAGAGTGTAGCGATGTAGTACTCCTTTGCGTTGTTTTCCCCCAAAAGACGACACCCAGTCTTTCTTCCGGCTCAAACATAGTTTATTCTGGTGAAACCAATCAGTGAGTCTCCAATCAGCCTTTTCTATACATTTTAAACCGTCACATGGAAGAGAGCAGACTGACAAACACATTAACACACGATAATAAAAAACACAGAATACCTGGTGAAAACAATCATTGTCAGTCTCCAAACAGCCTTCTCTATACATTTTAAACCTGCACAGAAATGAAACAAAACAAAACAAAACTTAACATAAATGTGTCTCCTTTAGGCATACAGCAACACAGCTAGCCTGCTAATAAGTTACATGAAAGCTATCAAGCGGCCGGAATGAGAATCAGCACCTCCAAATCCGAGTCCATGGTTCTCTCCCGGAAAAGGGTGGAGTGCCATCTCCGGGTTGGGGAGGAGACCCTGCCCCAAGTGGAGGAGTTCAAGTACCTAGGAGTCTTGTTCACGAGTGGGGGAAGAGTGGATCGTGAGATCGACAGGCGGATCGGTGCGGCGTCTTCAGTAATGCGGACGTTGTACCGATCTGTTGTGGTGAAGAAGGAGCTGAGCCGGAAGGCAAAGCTCTCAATTTACCGGTCGATCTACGTTCCCATCCTCACCTATGGTCATGAGCTTTGGGTCATGACCGAAAGGATAAGATCACGGGTACAAGCGGCCGAAATGAGTTTCCTCCGCCGGGTGGCGGGTCTCTCCCTTAGAGATAGGGTGAGAAGCTCTGTCATCCGGGAGGAACTCAAAGTAAAGCCGCTGCTCCTCCACATCGAGAGGAGCCAGATGAGGTGGTTCGGGCATCTGGTCAGGATGTCACCCGAACGCCTCCCGAGGGAGGTGTTTAGGGCACGTCCAACCGGTAGGAGGCCTCGGGGAAGACCCAGGACACGTTGGGAAGACTATGTCTCCCGGCTGGCCTGGGAATGCCTCGGGATCCCCCGGGAAAAGCTAGACGAAGTGGCTGGGGAGAGGGAAGTCTGGGCTTCCCTGCTTAGGCTGCTGCCCCCGCGACCCGACCTCGGATAAGCGGAAGACGATGGATGGATGGATGGATGGATGGAAAGCTATCAAGCTAATTCACGAGGCGCCAGAGAGCACAACATACCGTCACACGAAAGACAGCAGATTGATTACACACAAGGCCTCAGCCTGGAAGTCTGCTAGGACATGTGACGTTCAGTGACCATAACAAATATAGGAAATCACACTATTAGCTTAGAATAATAAAATTTGCAAAATAACGAAACACATTACATAATGTGTAAATGTAATAAATTAGATAAGATGACATTAAAATAAAATGTCATTAAAATAAGAAGAGTAGTAAGACAGTAAGCGATTGAGATCATAAATTTCCTCTTTTACAAGGTAAAAGCTAACAGTGCTATGTCCGCATTCTCCCTCCAAATGTCCGATGACATGTCTCAGCTTTAAATGCACGCGAATCACAGATGTACTGCCATAGACACAAGGTCTGCTTTGCAAAATGAGCAAGGTATTAATTTTTTAAATAAAGAATAAGAGGGAATATTTTCACACGTTACATGTTATCACTGTCGATGTTTTTGCGAGTGACACACTTCTGGCCGAAAAAATACTAGTGACGACTATTGTCAACAAATATAATTGTCTGCGACAAATTTCATTGTTGACATTGTCGACTAATCGTTAAAGCCCTATTGTACTCCAAGTTTCACTACTATGACGGTCGCCTCAGACACTAAAACATGACCGCAATGTGAAAATACTTTGTCACATCTTAGGTAATTTGTATAAGTTACAACTAGGCTTTAATGTGCTGAAACCATGGGTGTGTGTTATTCCAGTTGAAGCTACAACTTTTTAGTCATGTTGTTAGCATTGCATGTCCCGCCTTGTCTTTCCACAAGTCTCACCAGTCATGTGGTGCTGATGATGTTGAAGATAAAGTACATCAACAAAGTTAGTCTCCATTTGGCATTGCCCAGACACCTGCTTGTAGCTGATATTAGGTTGTGTGCTGAGTCACATCAAGTCCTGGAATGTCTAGGATTTGTCTTTTGACATCGCTTACATCAAAGGTTCACCAATGTGGAGATGTGTTATTAATGAGTTGAAAAAGTGCATCAAAAAGTTGTTCTGCCAAAAGTTGGTCAAATGGATGAAAATAGAGTAGCCCCAATATTAGCTGCTATATAGTTGTTAGCAGTGTTTTGTTTACCCTTAACCCGGAAATTAAAGTCTCGATTTGTTAATATCTTAACTGATCGCCACATCATAATAAAAGAAAATAAGATTAATACTGCACTGTAATACATGTAAGACATATTTAAAACCTAATTTAGGACACAAATATGTAGAACATACTTAAAAAAAGAAGTCCACCAAGTACCAAAAAGTGAATCTGTTCTTAAAATATAGTCAACATATACATTGAAAGCCTCTGTACAAAATAAACTGGAACTAGAAAAAGTATAAGATCTAAATTTCCAAAAATAGAAACCTAATTCCATGACAAGCTAGGTACTACTACAAAACAAACCTAAACCAATAAAAACTCTTACTTCACTACATGACGCCACTACAGAAGTGGACCAAAGATGGTGGAGAAAAATTGTGATGACCATAGAAGTTGAGTAGGAAGCCATTACAATGTAGTCTAACAAAGGGGTTCTTAACCTTTTTTGACCCGAGATGCGCAACTTTTCCGATACAGAGGGGTCCAGGGCCCACCCAAATTTTAACACTGAAATAGTAATCTTACTCTTGATTTTAATCACATTTAGTAATTATATATAACCTACTTATAGTTTAACGAGATACAACTTGTCAAATGCTATGAAGCCATGTGTTAATCACAAAGTTTCGTATTAAGGCTTAGGTCCGGCTGATTACAACAATAAATACTAATTAAATATTCTGCAAAAAAGGGACTCCTAACAACTGATTTAAAAAGTTCATATAATTACGCAGTGCTAAAATAAAAAATTAAAGTTCAAATAAAAATACAGAGCATAATTTTTGCGCTTGAAGGGGAACTGCACTTTTTGTGGAATTTTGCTTATCGTTCACAATAATTTTGAAAGACATGACGATGGATGTTATTTTTTTCTTGCATTCTAAATATTAAATAAATGGGAGAAATAAAAAAAAAGATAGATAGGTAAATAGAAATAAAGCTCTTAAAAAACATCCAAACACCCCCATTGAGGTTTTATATACATGATGTAAGTATATATATGTGTAATGTAGTAACGGGGATATTTACAATAACATTGAATATTTACGTATTTTTTATCAATTTAAGCTTATTTGGCACATGAATTTAAAAAACGCATTACGTTTGCTTTTATTTCTTCATCACTAATTACTAAATGCAGACTTCATGAGCGCCAACACACATAATAAAGATCACTTACTGTGCAAGGTCGGCTGTCATTAGGATGCAGACTGCTAGGATGTTCATATATTCTCATTTAGATGAAGAATGTCTCATACAGTAATTACTCGCAAAGAAACGGGGTGGGGAGAAAAATAACTTTTAGTGTCATCCTAGCCAATTTGGGGTCCTAAATGGCTGTCAGTGTCCCAACTTGACGGAATACCTACTCAGACGTTTTCTGTCCAGGTGAGAGAGATGCATGATTTAGAATCGAAAATAAACTTACAGGAAACGAGGAAGCGGCAGACCACTCGATGTAAACATAGGGGCACGCAGAAGTGATCACGGCAGACTGCTAGGATGTTCATATATTCTCATTTAGATGAAGAATGTCTCATACAGTAATTACTCGCAAAGAAACGGGTTGGGGAGAAAAATAACTTTTAGTGTCATCCTAGCCAATTTTGGGTCCTAAATGGCTGTCAGTGTCCCAACTTGACGGAATACCTACTCAGACGTTTTCTGTCCAGGTGAGAGAGATTCATGATTTAGGATCGAAAATAAACTTACAGGAAACGAGGAAGCGGCAGACCACTCGATGTAAACATAGGGGCACGCAGAAGTGATCACGGCGACGCTATAGTTTGTCTGTGTTAGCACTTATAATAACAATATCACTAATACTTGGTTAATATTCAAGTCACGAAATGTAAATGGAGTATTGTTGGTGGTTTTTGAATGGTTATTTATTGGATTTTATGGGGGAAATAGAGGAACTCCCATTGACTCAGTTGTAAGCAGACTTTTTACCTTTATTTAAAAGTTAGAATGCATTAAAAAAACATGTCTTTCATAATGAACGTGAATGATTAGGCAAAAAAAAGAAAAGGCGCAGTTCTCCTTTAAGAAACTTCTCTATAACTTTAGTTCCAGAGTTTTTCTGTTTGTTTGAAATTGTCATAACTGCCACAAGTGGTGTAAAAGTGTAGTACCACTGAGAACGGCTGCGGCCCACACGGACCATATCCGAGACACATTTTTTTGACGGCCCACTTGGGGAATCTCGTGGCCCAACTATGGGCCGGCCCTATGGTTAAGACACATTGGTCTAACATATGCCAGTCAGTGTGCCTGTGTATTTCTACACTTGAGTTTGGTATGAAGCGGGTTACGCTATTAAAAGTAGTACACACCTCAAAGTCAAATGGATACCACGGGTATCCAAAAAATTTTACATAAAGCAGTGCCTGTGAAAATGGTGAAGGTTTAATAATGTTAGTGGTTACCATTTAAATTCTTTCTTATGGGGAAAAAATTTGTTTTTCAAATCCGAACAATGTCAACCAGCGTCCTGGAACGTATACTTTTCAACATGGGAGGTTCCACTGTATTTGTGTAATTAAAATGTCAGTGAAAACAAAAGTGCCTGCAGTCAGTAGCGCCGTTCTCTAGCTGTGTTTGCAAGTGGCTGCATGTTGCTTAAAAATGTTTCTAACAAACTCACGGCAAACTGTTTAGTCGTGCTTAGACTGTTTTTTTCTCCTAATAATATTTTCAATTGAATGTTTCTTCTTGCAGAGAGTCACAACAGAGCGCACACCCTCAGAGAGACTACTGCTGCTCAAGGAGTTTGAAGCACGTAAGAATGGACGTTTTTTGTGTTTGTTTGAATACAAATCACAAATTATTAGTGTTCTAGCGAAGCTTAATATTACTGTTCAGTCATTTTGGCCACCAAGTCCAAACTAGTATAACCTTTTTGGTCTATTTGATTTAAAATAGATAAAGCTAAGGCCATATTGTCAAATGGCAGCAGTGTCTTTTAACCATAGGGCTGGGGCCCATTGTTGGGCCATGAGTGCTACCAAAATATATCTGTTTCTCAGCTGTGGTTCATATGGGCCACAGCGGTATTCAGTTGTAAAACACTTTTCCACCATTTGCAGCATTAATGACAATATTAAACAAACAAGAAGTATATAGCTAAAATAATAGAAGTTTCTTATAAGCGCAACAATTATGAGTAAAAGTGTCAAGCTGTATTTTCATTTGCTCTTTAATTTTAACAACCTTTTTAGTTGAGAAAATATATATTTATTTAGTAAGATTTCATTTTAGAAGTGTGTATGTAAAGTAAATTTATTTTCATCAGTTTTTATGAGTGCCATCTTTTGCAGTATTTGATAACTATCTATTTTTAGTTTTTTTTCCTGTATTCTATTTTTATCCTGTTAAACTGTAATAGTGGAAAACTTTGAGGTCAAAAATATTTATAAGCGCTGGCTTACAGTAAGTGTGTGTTTTTAAGTTACCTTTCCAATCACCTTTAGTTCCACAGTGATGTGTGTTAGCAGTGTTCTAGGCTGTGCTGTAGCCTCAGGTCCTGTTTCTCTGCGCTTCCCTCCACTCTAAATCTGCAGTGCACTGGGACCTAAATCCCAAGACTCATTGCTCTGTAATTTCATGCTAAATGATTACTCCCACTGTGCCCTCATTTAAGGTAATAAATGTACTGTAATTGTACAGGAGTTGCGCTCACAGGACCGATTTTTGACTGTTTGATGAATGAAGTTGTGTGAGTTTGTATTTCAGGCACCAACTTGCTGGGTTTTAGTCATCTCCTTTTGGTGCCACACCTGTTTGTCGTGCACACAGAGCATTTCAGTGGCCAGCAGCTGCAACTTGTGTGTATTTGTGTGGCTGGCAATGACACATGGCATCCTGCAGAACCATGTGACTGAAATAGTGCTATTATAAAGGAATGTAATCTCTTTTTAGAGGAATATCTATTTTTTTTATTTGCTTCTTTCAGATTTAGATAAAATGGACAGTGAAAAGGACGAAATGAACCAGACGGACATCGCCGCCCTTCACCACTTTTATTCCAAACACATCAGCAGCCTCCCAAATGACCAAGCGCTCACTGAGCTCTTTGCACAGGTTTGCTTCCATTACTCACACATACAATAGCCGCAATGGGGAAGTCTCCAAATTAGACAAGTTTTTTTGACTTTCTTCCCTTTTTAATAAGTGCACCCTGGTTTACTCCCATATTGCGCAAATTAAAAACCAAGAGATGCCAAAGTGAGCGTCTCTACAAAAAACCTGGACTCACTATACACAATGACAATGACATGTACATCCAACACCTTCTACATCACAAGGACTGCCTGAAAAACACCAAATCATCCTACTATACAGCTTTCTTCTTGCCAAAATTACAAATCTACCGTATTCACTTCCCTCTCTTACGGACTCATCTGTATTTTGTAGTTTCTTTTGTGCAATTTTTCAATTCCAAAATCACCCAGATTCACCAATCACTTCTTTCTTCTTCCCCTCAACCACAGTTCACCCGCCCTGACTCCTTCATCCATTCATTTGCTAGTTTTTCACAGCCTTCACAGTTAGACATCGCTGCACGTATCCGCCGATCCAAGCCATCCTGTCATTTAGATCCATTCCCAACTGCTTTAGTGAAAGTCTGCCTCCCTTTACTGATCCACCTCATCACTAATATGATCCATTCTTCATTCACCACTGGAATGGTTCCCTCAACTTTTAAAACAGCAGGCCAATTTTGAAAAAAACCTGGCTCAGATCCAAATAATTACAATAAACTTCATCCCATTTCAAATCCGCCATTTATTTCATTTATCCTTGTAAAATTCTCCTCCCAGCTCACTCCTACCCACTGTTAAATAACCCATATGAACAATTCCAGTCTGGTTTCTGCACCCTGCATAGCACTGAAACAGCACTTGTAACGATCACAAACGATCTCCTCCTGGCAGCTGATTCTGGTCTTCTCACAATGCTCATCCCTTTAGATCTCACTGCAGCCATTACACAGTGTCCTCTTCAATAGATTGCACAGTATTGGCATCACAAACACACTCCTTCACTGGTTTAGATCATACCTCTCTGACTGCATTCCGTTTGTTAAACTCTGTTCATCCAAATCCTCTCCGTCTCCTGTTTCCTTTGATGTGCCCCAGGGCTCTGTCTATGGTCTTCTGCTTTTTATAATTTACATCCTACCTTAAGGCAATATTTTCCATAAATTCTAAAATACATTTTCACTGTTATGCGGATGACACCCAGCTCTAACTCTCTACCAAACCCACTGCATCTCCTCCTCCTTCCTCCCTTACAGACTGCCTCCTTGAACTCTAGCAGTGGTTTTCATCCAATTTCCTCCAACTCAACAGCAATAAAAACTAAATCTTACTTGTCTGTACCAAATCCATTCGAGCCATGACCAACAGCTTACTCTCGGAAATTCTTCCGTCTCACCCTCCTGCCAACTTGAGTCTGAGTGTCATCCTCGACAGCGCACTCTCTTTTTAAGCCCACATAAACATTATTTGATATGTTTATTTTCATCTATGCAACATCCATAACCCCACGTACTGCTGCGATACTGGTTTATAGCCTTGTCACCTCTCGTCTAGACTACTGCAATTATCTCCTATTTGGGCTCCTCACAAGTCACTCTACAAACTTCAGCTTCTTCAGAACTCTGCTGCCCGGATAATTACCAGAACCCCTTCAATCCAGCACATCACCCCTCTTCTGCAGCAGCTCCACTGCCTACCCATTAAACACTGTATCCAATTTAAAATAATTCTACTCACTTTCAAAGCCATCCATAAACTTACCCCGTCATATCTTTCTGACCTGCTCCATGTCGCTACACCCTCAAGTTCCCTAATATCCTTGTCATTCGTCCATCTCACTGTCCCCTTAAATAAACCGTCCCCCATGGGTGCCCGAGCCTTGAGACACGCTCAGCCCCTCATCTTTGGAACTCATTACCACCAGACCTTCTCAATATGGACTCAATTTCCCTCTTAAATCAAGATTAAAAAAACACTTATTCTTGACTGCTTATGTACTGTAAATTTGATCTATATATGTTGTTTTTATCCAATTAATTGTATTATGTAGTTTTTGTACGGTGTCCTTAAGTTCCGATGAAAGCACCTTGTGAGTAAAATGTATTATTATGTGTTACAAGGACTGTTTGTCGTCTCAAATCGCATTCAGTGGTACCTTGGGATACGAGTGCCTCACATTGCCACATCAACTAATGGTTATGCTTAAGGTTGCAAGTAAAAATCTGAGTTATTATGCTCCCGAGTCCTTACCATTAGTTGGCGTACAAATGCCACAATGAACCCTGCAAGATCAGAACACATTTGGTCTGACTCGCTAGCATTAGATTACAGATAGATGTCAACATAACTTTGTTTTGTGGCCATCTCGGCAAGGTAGTTTGAGTGTAGCACTGCCAGTCTGCACCATACCGAAACAGAATGAGTCGATAACGCCAGCCAAAGACGTTAATTATATACATTTATCCATTACTATCATTGCGCTTTCATTTTTTTTCCTTCTTTTTTCTTCTGCTCCTCAGCTGCTATTGTTTCAACTTAATCCCTCCACTTCCGCTATGTAGCCAAGATGGTGACTATAGAGCTCTGCGCATTAACCATTTTAGCCTTTTTGAGTGCAACAACCACGTACTGACAGCGCCCTGCCTTTTGCTGCAAATGTCTGTATAAATCAGTCCTTCTCAAATAGGGGTGCATGGTGCAATGCTAGGGGGTGCGCGTGTGACCTCGGGTAACATCCTTTTTTGCCGTACCAGGATATGATGAAGCGTATGTAGCAATTGGCTTCACTGTAATTACGGTGGCAGACGAGGAAAGACCTGTGTTGTTTCCTTTCATGTTAATAAGCCTACGATGTTATGCAAAAAGTATAGTTAAAATGATTTCATAGACAAATTATACTATTTATAGTCACAATCGAGAGTGGGAGGGGGCCGTAAATATTTTTCTATTTCAGAGAGGGGGTGTAAGAGAAAATATTTGAAAAGCACTCGAGTAGGAGCAGAAGTTTGACTTGTTCATGTACTTACTCTTGCTGTTCTCCATCTCTTCCTGTCTATAGGTGAACTGCAATGGATTCACAATAGAAGACGAAGAGCTTTCGCATCTTGGCTCGGCTGCTTTTCCCGAGTATGTAGACCATTGTCTTCTTCCAACCAGATTCTGCGCTACTTTTTTGTTTGACCAGTTGGCGCACCTTAGCAGACATGCCTCACAGCCAGGAGTTGTGGGGTTTCAAATCTCATCTTGTGGAGTTTGCATCTTCCCCCCTTGTTCTGGTTTACAACAGCTTCCAAACACATGCATGTTAGGTTCATTGAAGACTCATTGGTCACTGTGCTTTTCTCAGTCACAATATTTTATATTACATTACATTGTTCACTATTTGGTGGCCAATTACATGGAACAGATGTTCTTTCCATGGATGGCCTTGACTCATTGGACTGATATGATTTCCTCCAGTGTAGCACTGATGAACCACAGCTGCAGTCCAAATGTCATTGTGACTTACAAAGGCACAGTGGCTGAGGTCAGAGCCGTAAAGGAGATCAACCCCGGAGAGGAGGTGAGCAGCCATTTGATCATATTCACAACCAAATACAATTAGGATTTATTTATTGTGTGTTTTTCTCTCCTTCAGATCTTTAACAGTTACATCGACTTGCTGTACCCCACAGAGGACCGCATGGAACGGTTGTTAGACGCCTACTTCTTTACATGCCGGTGTACTGAGTGCACCACCAAGTCCAAGGTAGCAGCCACCTCCACAAAGTACACTCGTCAAAGTAGTTGGCTGAGTTTACAGTTTCATATACAGGTGCATATCATTCAATTTATCTATTCCAAAAGTGAATATATTGTATTCCATACTTCACTACACAGAGTGAAATATTTTAAGAATGAATTTTTAAAATACTTGATTGTTATAATGATTAAGACTTCCAGCTAGTTTGAAAAACACATTCAGTATTCCATGCAAGTTTGAAAAGATGCCAAATATTAAATATTGTAAATAAACTGCAGGAGCCTGAGTAATTAATAGATCTATTGGTCTGGATTAAACTCCTGAAATCAATGAACTTTTGCACCTTATTTAAATATATTGATATGCACTTGTACTGCAGTAATGACGTGTCATAATTAATGTGAATGCTCTTCTCGTTCAATATTTACGATAACCTCCACCTTGTGCAATCGAAATAAATAGAACACTAGTAAATAAGCCACAGACTCGGCAAAGTTGCAACATTGTACAACAAAGTAATAGCACACATGGTAAGACTAGAACAGTGGTTCTCAAATGGGGGTACGCGTACCACTGGGGGTACTTGAAGGTAAGCTAAGGGGTACGTGAGATTTTTTTTTTAATATTCTAAAAATAGCAACAATTCAAAAATCCTTTATAAATATATTTATTGAATAATACTTCAACAATATATGAATGTAAGTTCATAAACTGTGAAAAGAAATGCAACATTGCAATATTCAGTGTTGACAGCTAGATTTTTTTGTGTACATTTCCCATAAATATTGATGCTAAAAATTTCTTTTTTGTGAAGAAATTTTTAGAATTAAGTTGATGAATCCAGATGAATCTTTATTACAATCCCCAAAGAGGGCACTTCAAGTTGATGATTACTTCTATGTGTAGAAATCTTTGTTTATAATTGAATTACTTGTTTATTTTTCAACAAGTTTTTAGTTATTTTTATATCTTTTTTCCAAATAGTTCAAGAAAGACACCTACAAATGAGCAATATTTTGCACTGTTATACAATTTAATAAATCATAAACTGATGACATAGTGCTGTATTTTACTTCTTTATTTCTTTTTTTTTCCAACCAAAAATGTTTTGCTCTAATTAGGGGGTATTTGAAATAAAAAAATGTTCATAGGGGGTACATCACTGAAAAAAGGTTGAGAACCACTGGACTAGAAGAATGCTATGGTATATTATTGTTATTATTTTAAGCTAAATTTTTAGTTTTCAGCAAAACAACTTACTAGCAGAGCCTATTATGTTGCTCTGTTTCTTTATAGGACAAAGAAAAGATGGAAGTCCGTAAGCTTAGTTCCGGACCGCCTGAGCCTGGAGAAATACGATCCATGGTCCGTTACGCCAAGAGTGTCATCGAGGAGTTCAGGAGAGCAAAACACTACAAGAATATCCTTTTTCCTCATGCTCACAGGCCTAAGTTGTTTCTTGATGTGGCCGTAGTCATTCCTCGACTCTTTTTGCACGTCCGAGCGAGCTGCTGGAGATGTGTGAACTCAGCCAGGAGAAAATGGCTGCCATATTTGCAGATACCAACGTCTACATGCTGCACATGATGTATCAGGCCATGGGTGTCTGTCTCTACATGCAGGACTGGGATGGAGCAATGAAGTATGGAGAAAAGATTGTTCATCCATACAGGTACAACAGGAACGATGGGCCATATTTGTTTTCGCTTGCTATGGGGTTATGCAATTGAAGTGTTTCCTGTCTGTCGCTGCAGTGTGCACTATCCGGCCTACTCCCTAAATGTGGCGTCCATGTATCTGAAACTGGGTCGATTGTATTTGGGGCTGGAGAAGAAGACACAAGGAGTCAAAGCACTCAATAAGGTATATTAAGATACGCTGATTACATGCTGTATTATATGAATAAACGATTTATGTACACGAATCTCTCTATGGAGTGCTAAATAATGTTAGAATAACTTTGTCATGTCTAGGCGATGGCCATCATGGAGGTGGCTCATGGTAAAGATCACCATTATGTCGCAGAAGTCAAACGAGAAATTGAAGAGCAGAAGTGAGGGGTAAAGGAAGTTCGTCAAACGCAAGAAAAACCCAAACACCCTGATGGCATGGCATGCATCGTTTTACCTCTTTGTTTGACACATACCCCATTGTCTGAATGCCTCACCTACCCAATTTTCCTCATGCCTTTTCAGTGGGATTTGACTTTATTTTAAATATTTTCACAGCTATGTATTTTGGATGTACCGGCACCTTCATCAGTAATCCGCCAGGATTACCATTTATATCCAGAAAGGATTTTTGGAGAACTTAACATTTTGAAGACTCTTTAAGACATTAGCCTTGACTGAACTTGACATCAGCCAATGTTCCAACTGCTCCGTCTCCTTCCACTGCAAATGTGAGACTTTTCAGTCTTATGTATATATAAAAATGTTGTACTCTTGTTTTACACAATGTGGAAATTCCATAACATGGTGTGTTTCTCCATTATCTTTGTTTGAAATTCTTTGGCCACTCCCTATTTGTAGCGAATAGTCTGGTATGATCCCTGACCAATTTGCAACATTGTAGGTCTGTTCGGGTAGAAGACGCTTCAAAGTCTGACACATATTTGTCTTCTACATAACTACACAAGTATTTTCTTTAAAAAAATTACTGGAAATTAGCAGGATTGGGTTCCTTTAATTTCTATCAAGCATCAATGTTTCTTAATCCTTTAAATTCTTGTTGGATTGCTGTTAAAAAAAAAAATCTGCCTGTATCAGCAGATACTCTGTAGCAACAGTAGAGAAAAATGCAAACTTCCTGGTTCAGTATTTGTCTTGTTTTATCTTGTCTTATTTGCTTGTTTGACTGTACTTTAAACACAAATGGGGTGTTCATATTTTATATTGAATCACTTTTTCCCTAAAATGAGATTTGTTGACCAACAGCACCTCGTGATAGTCAGTTATCAGGCCAGTGATAACACCTGCACAATTTAATCCTAGGAAATACTTGTATGACAGTGCATTTGTACATCAGAATAATATATACATTGGTAAATTATACCGTATATGACAGTTTCTATTTCTGCGGCTCCTTGTATTAGATGAAAGTTTGTCATATTGTGCAGGTGTAGCTAACGGCAAGGACCTTAAGTTATTTTATTGTCACTGTGAGAAAGAGCTAACCTTTGGGGCAAAAGTGTATCTGTTTTCTCTCTTAAACTCAGCAAATAGCATTTCAGCCTTTTATTACTTGTTCCCTTCTAGCTACAGTTTGCTGTAGTAGGAAAAGAAACTTGCATTCTGAGAGTTTTGGGGAAATGTCTGATTATTTTGTGTAGTCAAAGGTAGAGATTATTTAATGTATACAGGGCTTTTAACATGTTGCACTCAAAAGTTGCATACAATTTTTTTAATTCATTGCAAGGTTCTAGAACTTCACATCATGCACTGCCAGTATCAGTAGCATTTTCATCTTCCTATCGAACAATGTGTCTGACCTGTTGTCATGTAGTGTCCAAAACTGTAGCAACTGAGTGCTCTCTGGCCTGTTATAAAGACTGTTGTAACACTGTTTTCTTTGCAGAGCAATTAAAAGTGTTTACCAGGTCAATCATAAGGGCTGTCTAACTATAAACATTTAAATGATTCTCTTTTCCAATGATGTCATGAAGGAAACAAATATGTATGGCACAAATATTTAAATATCCCAGTCAACCTAAATTCTGCACAAAGAAGGTGACAAGGCATTTGTCAGGCATGAATGCTGATTGTATGGAATGCATATATTGTATAGTATATAATAAACTCTAAGTCTCCTGATGTGTGTTATGTCTGTGAATTCTAATAAACCGCGTGGCACTCATTTGCTATCATACATGCTCAATTGGAAGAAAACATTTCAGTTTTGAAATGACATTCCAAGTATTTAGTTCGCATTGGTCGCACGGTGGCAGTGTCGAAACGCTAATCAGCTGCAAACCAATCAAATGTGTCGTTTGACACTACGTCACACGTTTTGACCAATGAGCATCGAGATGACGGAGACGAGCGTTTGTTTCTTTACAGTTTGAATTTTCTTTCAGTCGGGACCAGTCAAGACTCCTCGCAGGAAATCATCGCGCCAAGGTAAGTTTAAGTTGTTATATTTGTGCACGGAGTCATTACATTAAGATAACGTCACTTTAAGTTTCACTCGGTTCCAATTCAATACTAATGAGGTAAACCGCCAATTCCTTTAATCACAGTTAACGGTAGACGAGTGCTAAAGCTAACGCTATTATTCTAGGTAAGCTAGTTACTACGTTATTTGCCGTTTAGTTTGATTTGGCATCTATAGAATGGCCTTCGTTTTGTCTCTTCTTAGAAAAACACCTTTTAATAAGCCTTCCCCAGGGTTTAGAAGTAGGTAACCATCGTCGACTTCGAATTCATCCATCCATTTCCAACCGCGTATTCCCTTCTTATTTATGCTAAACTAATAATGATGCACCAGCCAAGTAGTCTCGTCTAAGCCGGTGTCGCGAGTGGTTTGATATTCCTGGGAAATTTGAATACACTGCTATTGTGAGGCGATCAGCCTGCTGTCTGCATACTATATTACAAACCAGGGGCGTAATCAGTCATTTGGCGGCCCAATGGCAAGGTCCTCAAATAGCTAAAACATAATTCCTAGAAACTACCTTGCTAGTTGCATATCAAAGCCTGGCAAGCCATGCAATGAATATTACTCATTTCAACGCTTCTACTTTAAATAGGCACAATAATCAACATTTTAGGAAATTTAAGCCATTTTTCAGACATTATTATTTTGTTAGTGCAGTTGGGCTGAACATGACACACGTGACTAATTATGTGAAGGCTGCAAGTGTGTGACTGGTGGGAAAGAGAGCTTTTGACAGTGGCTGTGCCTGAATGAGAGATCATTTTTATGTGATATTTTGGGGCCCTAGGCAACTACCTGTGTCCGCCCTTGTTACAAATACCCTTTAATTTGAATTATTTTCTCTCATCCTCTGATACACTAAAATAAAGAAGAACTTTGCTTGTTTTTGAAAATGTTGCCTTTGTAGAAGTGTCTGGTTTGGTTGTATCTGCTGCTTTAATGTCTTTAATGTCCTCTGTGTTCTCTGATGTTTGATGTTTCCCTCTTACACACATGTAAGAGGGGTGTGTTCTATGGCTATGAGTTGTTTTTTTCCCCTTGGCCTCAGTCTGCACCCCCTCTCCAGAGCCCTGGCTAAGACCGATTTTTTTTATTTTATTTTAATCTTCATTTTTTTTCTCCCTTCCCCCGACCCCTGTTTACCTGTATCTCATCTTTTTTGGAAGCCGTCAGCGATCCTGTTCTGTCTCCCTGTAATGTTTGTCTGATCTTGAATGGGATTGTGCTGGAAATTTTAATTTTCCTGACGGAATAAATAAAGTACAATCTAATCTAATCTATCATTCTCAATCCTTATGTAAGACAAGCACCTACGTTTTCCTTTTTTTCTGCACTCTAGTAAATTTATTTACTGCTTGATCTAACATGCCAGAGGCTGTTCACCTTGGAGACCTGCTGCAGATATGGGTACGGCCTTACAATGTGTCATGATCCGTGGCCATGTTTAGTTTAGGTTTTGCTCCGTTAGTTTGTCTCCCTCAGTCCCTGTTTTGTGCACCCCTGGGTTTGTTTTGGTTATAATGGGTACTGATTGTATTCACCTGCCTCTAGTTAGTGTTTGGCACGCTCACCTGCTGCTGAGCTCTAATCAGAGAGCTATTTAATCACGTTTCTTGCCAAGCTCAGTCTGACTTTATTTGCTATATGCAGGTTTCCTAATGTTTCTCGAGTCCTGATACCTGTGCTAAGTTTGTTCCTTAGCTTCTCGTGCCATTGGCACACTTTCCTTTTGTTTGTTTCCTGTATTTTGTTATTATTTATGACAATAAATCATATCCTACCTGGACGCTTTCATCCGGAGTTGTCTGTCTGCATCCTGGGAGAACGACCCCGCACCAAGATGTGACCCCCACGTGACACAATAGAGCCTGTGGAAGTCGCTAATTCTGCTCATAAAGCGCTTTAAAAACATCCACTTCCTCAATTTTTTATATACAAGCTGTATGTATATATGGAATAGCAGTCACATTCAAAATAACATGTATTATTTATGTATTTGCTAATTTTAAACATATGGTGGCGCAGCAATTTCACAAACACCTCAGAACGATTGCTTTTTTCTTTCAACATTACTAAATACTACTTACTGCAGACATGCAAGCCAACAGACATAACTAAACATTTCTTACTCTTAGGACTGGGCGATATATCGATATATTCGATATATCGCAGGTTTGTCTCTGTGCGATATAGAAAGTGACTATGTCGTGATATTCGAGTATATGTTCTCAACTTCTCACACAGTTGCTTTTAGCTGCGGGCATTACACTCGTTCTTGTCTCTCCTTCTCACAGAGACGTAAACAAGCGCACCTTCTTACGTACGTCACGCGTGCAACGTCTCACGCCCTCCCCGAGCAGAGTGGTAGCTACATGGGTAACATTAGCTGTGATGCTAACGGTGCGTTGCGATTGTTAATACGAGAGAGAAGTTTCAATCTTGTAACAAATGAAGGAATAATTAATTCCCAAGAAAAACAGCACGGGGTGCATCGTCTGACGGTGGCTTGGCTTCAAGCGGGAATATGTCGAACAATTATGCGACGAAAGCGTTGCTACAAAAACTAGCAGCACTGCTATTTGATTTCCTATTATGCAGCTAATTTTTATTTGACACTTATTGAAATATCTTGTGTGACGTCATGCACAAAAGTGCACTTTATTTGTTTTTAACTGTTGTAGTAGCGTTCTGTACAAAAAGTGCACTTTAATTAGTGTTGTTTTGATATGTCATCATTGTCACTTACACCGACGTCCCACTGGGGTGAGTTTTCCTTGCCCTTATGTGGGCTCTACCGAGGATGTCGTTGTGGTTTGTGCAGCCCTTTGAGACAATGGTGATTTAGGGCTATATAAATAAACATTGATTGATAGATTAGATTAGATGAGATAGTGCTTTATTTATTCCTTCTGGAGAGTTCCTTCAGGAAAATTAAAATTTTCAGCATAATCCCATTCAAGATCAGACAAACATTACAGGGAGACAGAACAGGATCGCTGACGGGTCTGCCGGCTTCCAGCGCCCCTTACAAAAAACGTGACATACAGGTAAACAAGTGGGGGGAATGGGAGAAAAAAAGAGAAGATTAAAATAAAATTAAATATGATAAAAAAAATTGGTGTAAGCCTGGGCCAAGGGAAAAAAAACAACTCATAGCCATAGTACACATCCCTCTCACATGTGTGTAAGAGGGTAACATCAAAGAAGACAAAGGACATTAATGACATTAAAGCAGCGGATACAACCAGCCACGTCTACATACAGCTATGATTAAAAACTAAAAGAAACATATACGCTGGGGTGGAGGGAGCATGGCCAGAGACAGGACCAGACCCAACAAACCAACCAAGAGAGCCGCCCACCAACTCTCGGCCAGTGTCCAGTCCGCATGGATGAGCGAGGATACGTCCAAGGAGATTGAGGTGTCCGACACCTGCTCACCCAGCCAAGACACCACGAAGCCTCACAGTCCCGGCCCTCAGTGCCAGCTCCGCAGCCCTGTCCCCTCATTTGCGTCTCCTCCAGTCCCTCCAAACCGACTCCGGTGTGGCAGAGACCCAGCAGCTGGTCTCCATGGCCAAAAGGCCTCCCGGGAGGCAGATCCAGAAGTCCACAAAATAGCACCGCAGAGGTCACGAAAGTGCCACCCCTTGTCACACAGTCCCAAAGGGTCCCGGACCAAAAGGCAAAAAAATATAATAACACATGAAAACAAGAGGGAAACACAAAAGGATGACACAAGAGCACAGAGTTCCTGCTAACAGCAGCCACTACAGCAGCGCCATCTTGGAAAAATTATAGTGACATCATGCACAAAAGTGCACTAACAGCTTGTTTTAAAATTTCTCTGACAATGTTGCACTTTCTGTTTTGAAATGACGTGAATATTTGTGCCACTGCTTAACAACTGTTTAATAAATACAGTTTTGCTAAATTGACTTAGTTGTGATTTTCCTCTCTGCATGAAAGTTTAAAATGAGCATATATTAACGCAGTATGAAGAAGAATGTTTTAATGTAGACACAGAATCATCATACTACTGTCATTATATCTATCAAGTGTTCATTCAAGGCTAAGGCCAAATATTGCGATTTATATCGTGACATGGCTCAAAAATATCGAGGTATTAATAAAAGGCCAAATCGCCCAGCCCTACTTACTGGACATTGTCTGCTCTCAGTGGGTTGCCAACTGTTAGGATGTTGGTATATAACCATTCAGATGAGGAATGACTCCTCACGAATGAACACATTGGTGCAACAACTCATGTTTTCGAGTCTTTTTGGCCATTTACGGGTCTAAGTTGGCTGTCAGTGTACCAACTTCACAGTTCATTTCCACATCATTGTACTATCAAGGTGAGAGGCATAATTTATAATACTGAATCAACTTCCACAAGCTCCGAGGCGAGAAAGCAGCTCACGTCAATACAGCTGCATAAGGAAGTTACCGCTCTGTGACAATGCACAGCTAAAAAACGTTTCTTAACATTCGCGCTTATGATAACAAGACTGCTAATACTTGGTCAATTTTCAGGTCACAAAATGTAAACTGAGTATTGTTGGGGCTGTTTGGATGGTTATTTATTGGATTTCATGGTCGGAATGAATGCAATGAGGCCATAACTTTATGTCTCCCATTCACTGTATTTTTTTTTTTCATAACATGGTCACCACTGCCTAATTTGTCTTGCTATATTCTTGTTTGTACTGTTATATTTTTATTCTTATGGTTGATTATTATTTTTATCCTTATTGTAATATTTTCTATTTCATTTCCATTAATAGCCTCGTTATTTACTGCTGCTGGAATTTTAATTTTCCTTAGGGAACTCTCCAAAAGGAATCAATAAAGTTCTATTATAGACTGACTTTTATTTACGTGTATCTATGAGTTAGAATACATAAAAAATACATGTGTTGTCTTTCATAAGGATTGTGAATCATAGGCAAACTTAAAAAGAGTGCAGTTCCACTTTAACACCACTGGGAACATTTTAAAACTCAATTAATCACTGGACGTTCACATTATCGAAAGCCTTTATTTAGGTACAAATGCCAGGTTACATTACAGAATCAGAAATACTTTATTAATCCCTGAGGGTAAATTAAAATTTTCAGCACAATCCCATTCAAGATCAGACAAACATTACATTTGTAAACATATTTGAAAATTAAGGCATTATTGTAACAATGTATAAAATCAGTGTCTAAATTCAGAAGTGTAGCTGGTATTCAAAGACGAAACGTAGCACCAAACATAAACACCACCGCCCAAATCTATATTTTCACTTTATAGAATGGACTGTCCCAACAGTTTTGCCCATCTAATATCTTTTTCATGCCTTTTATCCTATTTGCATGGGCAGGTGACTGACCATGAGCTGGGCGGTGGAGGAGTGGAAGGATGGACTTCCAGGAAAAGCCCTGCAAAAGATCCAAGAGATGGAAGTCCAGCTGGACAAACTGAAGAAAGAAAGGAATCAAAAACAGTTTCAGCTAGACTCTCTGGAGGCGGTCCTGCAGAAGCAGAAACAAAAGGTCAGTGATCAAGGTGCTTTGATGATTACTGGGTTTTAAACTTTGATGTCTGAATCTGCTATTGTTATGCTCAAAATGACATCCTTGCATACATTAATACAGACTTCCTCTTGAGTTTTAGAGTGGTGGGAAAAAAAGTCTATCCTAGCTAAGAAAGAGAATGCTTAAAATAAAGACATCATTTTTAGTTTATTAACCTTTGATCAGCAGATGTCTGACCAAACTAAATCTTCCCAACTAAATCTCACCATTAATTAAGACAACAGAATATAAATCTAACCTTTTTTAAGATGAGAGAGATATATGAGAAATTTCAAGTCAATCTGACTAAATGGGGTTGGTGGTTTGATAACCGTGTGGTTAAATACTTCTGAATAAAAACAAGGCAAATGGTATGTTGTTGTTAACTGTATATTGCATTTTTGCAGGTGGACAGTGAACGCAATGAGGCATCTGTTTTGAAAAGAGAGAACCAGTCATTAGTAGAGTCATGTGACTCTATAGAGAAAGCACGCCAAAAGGTTGCCCATGATCTTGGGGTCAAAGAGCAGCAGGTAAGTGTAAAGCTTTAAAAAACAACGTGTGTGTGTGTGTGTGTGTGTGCGCGTGCGTGTGCAAGCATATTTTATGTAAGTATTCATTCAATTATAGTGTTGTGATCATTACTAATACCATATCCTACAGATACTAAAGAGTATTGGACCTGAGCTGAAAATAGAGTGGTTGTGATGTGATTCTCTGTTTAAATCAAGGTAAGCTATCTGGAGGGCCAGCTCAACTCTTGCAGGAAGACCATAGAGCGACTGGAGCAAGAACTCAAGAAGTGAGTTGTGCTATTTCTGTTTATATGCTGACATACTTGCAGTCTTCTTATTATGAGCTGTTGAATTTCAGGTATAAAAATGAGCTTGATCGTTCTCAACCTGCTGGTTCTTCCTCCTTAACTTCCTCCTCGGAGCTGCAGCCATTCACCACTCCACAGAAGACTTTCCCCACTCCAGTCTCAGCTTACAGGCAGCAAGGTAAAACAATTTGGCTTATGGTAGTTTTTCTTATCTTATTGAATGTTTTTTGATATTCTTTGTGGCCTCTGCCATGGCCAAACAATCCTCCTTTTAAAAATAATGTAATCTACATTTTTATTGGATTTTTTAGAGGGAAAAACATACATAAATATAATAAAAAGTAAATATATCTTGGTTCAACTAGCTTTAAACTCAAAAGAAATAAAGAAATACAATTGTATTTTGTTAAAAAAACAAGATACAAATAAAACAATAATAAATAAACAGAACAAAATATGCTTTTAAGAGTGTACATAAATGATTATTGTTATATTTTCCTGTAGGCTACTTACCTTCAAAAAGGTGCTTCTTTACCATCATTTAAAACATTTCAAATAGCATATTTCTCTGGACTAAAAGGCACACTTAAAATCATTTCATTTTCTCAAAAATCAACAATGCGCCTTATAACCCGCTGTGTCTTATGTCGGGCTTACAATTTTAACTTTATAAGGTCAAGGCAAGTGTTGCCTTTAAAAGAGGGCTCACATAGACACACATAGAAGTATATGCTATACAAATAATCCAATGTTAATGAATTGAAATAAACTATCATATAGTATATTACCTAACTTGTAAAGTTTTGTATGAATAAATATATAAAACACCATGCAATTTTCATTTCATTATTGTTTACATCACAACTTATGTTCACTGTTTACAAAAAGTACTAATACTGAAATCTTTTAACAAAATTTTATTTTAAAAAACTAACACGTTCAAAATATACTTTGTAGAAGAAACATTATTGAAGATAACTGTTACATGTACCTCAAATAGAAATTCATTGTGCATATGAAAGCAACATAAACATTAACAGAATAATTTGGTCGAAACTAAAAAACAAATAAATAAAAATAAATGTAAAAATGTGAAAGATAGCACATGATGGCCATAAGATATAACTGCACTTTTTGTCCTAGTACCGGTATATAACAATAGTGTTGATATATGAGAGGTCGAGTCTTACACATATCAGACAACACCTCAACTATTTGAAAGTTTAGCAATGAAATGTGACAGCACTGCAGTTAGGTATTTTGCCATTTTTGACAAAGGAGCATTAGCAGCTGCTTCTGGAAGACATCAGGTATTCTATGTGTGATAGTGGCAAATTATATACTGTTACTGTGGCATCCAACTTGCCCGCTGCACGCCCACTCTGTAAATAAGGGAAAAGCAAATGTATTATTATTTTTATCAGATGTTGCTTATTATTATAATCATCTGACTGACACACACACAGTGACACACAAACCCTAATGCTACAATTATACAAACAAATACGTTAGTGTTTCTGCTAGGATTTGTTTTAAAAGTAACGTAAAGCAGCAGCGGTCATTAACAGCACAAAACGCATACACAGAAGTACATTTTGCGTCGTGTGCACATACTCCTCGCGCTCACCGATAGGGCCCAATAACAAGTAACTTTATGTAAGATATAAGTGTAACTATAAGAAACGTTTTGACAGACCAACAATGACAAGTTCATTTTCAAACACTTGCCATCATGCATTCAGCTACAAGTTGACATACTTTGCATTCAACATGGAGTTGTGACTGCTGGTTCCGGAGTTGGCTCAAATTTTGAAGTGTTGCCTGCATTTTCTGGTGATGGCCTGACTATTCTCAATTATGTTACCGTCAGCATGCTTTACAAATTTCTGCAGATGTCCGTTTACTTGCAGGGCAATATCTCAAGAGCGAGGTCTGTGTGTTGTTTTCCGCCATTGCAAACAGCGCTGGTGCGCATGCGCCATCTTCTAAGGCGCGGCTACTGGTGCGTTTTTAGAAAGTGAGCATTGACGCTTAGAATGCATTAATAAATGATGGTTTTTCGATATTTAAAGAATTAAACAGCATTAATAACTGTCCAGAATTTTACCGCAGTATATCATTATATCGTTTACCGTTACATCCCTATTCCATTAACAAATAAAAAGTCAAGGGCGGACACGGCATGTTCTTGCCGTAAATGCTTGTCATTTTTGTAGGGTATTATGACAAATGACAAGGGCGGTCGCAGCAGTTGACGCGGTTAATTTCCAGCCCTGTTATGTACGTATTAATTCCTGTTGTGATATTGAGAGAGTACGGATAATTCGGTTTCAGAGTTGGTCCCAAACATTGTGTCTTATAATCACGTGAGGGGCTTTTGACCAATCATTTAAGAAATTGTCAGGCCATACTCTCTCTGATTGGTCAACAATTCCTCATGTGATTACAGGGCGCTATGTTTGTGACCAATTCTGAAACCAAGTCCATAATCTCTCTATGTACGACTGTGAATGATGCGTCAGCGGATTATCCATATATGGTAAAAGTTGATCCAATGTGCTTTGGGGCGGTATAGCTCGTTTGGTAGAGTGGCCGTGCCAGCAACTTGAGAATTCCAGGTTCGATTCTCGCTTTCACCATCCTAGTCACTGCCGTTGTGTACTTGGGCAAGACACTTTACCCACACTGGTTTAAATGGAACTTAGATATTGGGTTTCACTATGTAAAGCGCTTTGAGTCACTAGAGAAAAGCGCTATATAAATATAATTCACTTCACTTCACTTTGTGTGGGTCCGCCATTGTAGTCCGACGATGTACCTGTAGTCAATTAATCCTTCTTTTTCTCTATCCTCCTTTATGTGGGGCATGTATCCTCCGCTGTTGCCATTTTTAATATAAAGTAGCATACATTTTGACTGTCAGTAGACTCACAATGGAAACGCTAAAAATTACCAGTACAAAAAAGATGACGTGGAGAAAATGCGGATGTATTGAAGTCACGTAAATATGACCACCAACGAAACGGCGCATCCTGAAGAAAAGGTCAGAAAGCAGCTTGAAGATGGTCTGTAAAACATAATCAATTACAGAGGCTAAGGTAAACCTTTTGACCTTGAACTTATTGAACCTGAACAAGCAAAATACATTTGATGACTTCATAGATACAATGTACAGTATAGAATAAGTCCTAAGTATCCTTTAAAGGCCATGCAGAATCACAGGACATTGTGCCACACATATTGATAACATATTTACTAATGATTTTGACAATAATACTACAAGTGGTTTGCTTATAACTGACATCAGCGATCACCTATCAGTTTTCACACTCTATGAAGAAAACTACAGGAAGAGTAACATGGATGACAAAAATATTTCAACTTAGGACAATGTGTGCAGTGAAGAGTATTTAAATGAAGCATATAATAATTTATTTCATACCTTCCTGAATTGTATGACAAACATTGTCCATGGAAACTATTTAGTAAGAAACAAAAGAAGAACAATTGTAACAAAAAAAACATTATATTGAATATTTATAACACAAAGATCTATAGAGGCAGAACAACAAAAAACAAAAGAAACCAAATCTGATATTACTTTACACAGAACTCCCAAATGAATCAATCATAATATCTTATTAAACAAATTAAGAACAGTACGGCATCAGAGGGTTGGTCTTGAACTGGGAAGAAAGCTGCTTAACAAACAGGAAGCAATACATGAGGATAGGAGAAAAAAGGTCAACAAAGCTGAAAAGATCTTGTGGTGTACCTCAACGATCAATAAACGGACCAAAATTGTTAAATCTTTTTTATAAACCTGAAACGTTACAAAAGACTTAAAGTCAGTTTTATTTGCAGATGCAACTGTGTTTTGTTCAGGAGAGAACATACACAAGGTAATACAAATAATAACCAGAAATGAACAAATTAAAAAGATTGTTTGAGAAAAACAGAATCTCTTTGAATCTCAGCAAAAGTAAAAAAATGCTATCCGGTAAGAGTAGAACAAAAGGTCAAATACAAATAGATGGAGTTGACATTGAAAGGGTAATACAAACACTTTTTGGTGCATAATAATAGCAGACAAAAATCAACTGTAATCAAATTGTAAATCTAAGACCTCAACTGACTGTCATGGAATAGATATGGTAACGATAAAAATGGTTATAGAAGACATTTCAGAACCTCTTACATATATCAGTAACGTATCATTTCTAACCAGCAAATTCCCTGACAAAATGAAAATTGCAAAAGTTTTACCAATTCATAAGAATGGAGACACACACCAGTTCACTAACTACAGACCAGTTTCATTACTTCCACAATTCTCCAAATCATGGAGAAACTATTCAATAGCCGATTAGATAAATTTATCAACTAAATTGGGACGCTCGTGGAGAATCAATTTGGATTTAGAGCAAATATCTCAACATCAATAGCATTAATCAAAATATAAGAGGAAATTACCAATGCAATAGACGGTAAAGAATGTGCAGCCGCAGTATTCATGGATTTAACAAAAGCATTTGACACAATTAATCTTGATATTTTAATACAAAAACTAGAACGATATGGCATCAGGGGTTTGGTATTGAACTGGGTAAGAAGCTATTTAACCAGCAGGAAGCAATATGTGAAGATGGGTGAAAATATGTCAACAAGGCTAGATATATATTCTGGTGTACCCCAGGGATCAATACTGGACCAAGATTGATTAATCTTTTAATAAACGACATTTATAAAGTTACAAAGGACTTGAAGTTAGTTTTATTTGCAGACAACACAACTGCTTTCTGTTCAGGAGAAAACACACAGAAGATAATACAAATAATAACGGAAGAAATGAACAAATTAAAAAAATGGTTTGATAAAAACAGACTATCTTTGAATCTCAGTAAAACGAAAATAATGCTATTTGGTAACAGTAGAAAAGAGCAATCGACACGAATACAAATAGACGGAGTAGATATTGAAAGGGTAAAATAAACCAGATTTTTGGAAGTATTATTAGATGATAAAATGAACTGGAAATCTCATATACAAAACATACAACATAAGGTGGCAAAAAACATTTCAATAATGAATAAAGCAAAATACGTCCTGGGCCAAAAATCACTTTATATTCTCTACTGCTCCCTAGTGTTACCATATCTGAGTTATTGTGCAGAAATATGGGGAAACAACTACAAATGTGTGCTACATTCGTTAACTGTGTTAGAAAAAAGATCAATTATAACAATACATAAAGTTGGATACAGAGAACATACAAACCCTTTATTTATTGAGTCAAAAATATTAAAGATCGGTGATTTGGTAAAATTGCAAACAGCTAAATTGATGTACAAAGCAAATTATAACCTGCTACCAAAGAATGTACTACAGTTCTTCTCAACTAAAGAGGAGAAATATAACCTTATAGGAAAATCTAATTTAAAAAATTTGTATGCACGTACAACACTTAAAACCTTTAGCATATCAGTATGTGGAATTAAATTATGGAATGGATTAAGTAAAGAAGTTAAACATTGTACTGATATGATCCAGTTTAAGAGGTTGTTCAAATTAATCGTGCTTACAAAGTACAAAGAAGAATTATGAGAAACACTTTCAACCCTAAGATATTCTTCATCTCAGTATGTTAATATTGTCTGAATTAATTAAGTACATATTACAAAACTGTTGTGTTACTCGTGTTACTCATTCACGGATGTCATTTTGCTATTTTGCTGTAAAGAAGGTCAGTGAATGAAGGTATATATTTGTGGGCACTCTGATGTGGGAAAGGGGCAGGATTACTGTAAATAAGCTTTGCTTCTTCCTACTCCTTTTCGGACATGATGCGATGTAAGGTGATATGAAACTGTGTGATGTATTGTGTTGTAAATGTGCTCATGTTCGAAATAAACTATGAAAAGAAAGAAAGAAACATTGCACACCGAGGCACCATGAATTGATTTACGTGGACCCCGACTTAAACAAGTTGAAAAACTTATTGGGGTGTTACCCTTTAGTGGTCAATTGTACGGAATATGTACTATACTGTTAGTGCGTCTGCCTCACAATACGAAGGTCCTGCAGTCCTGGGTTCAATCCCAGGCTCGGGATCTTTCTGTGTGGAGTTTGCATGTTCTCCCCGTGAATGCGTGGGTTCCCTCCGGGTACTCCGGCTTCCTCCCACTTCCAAAGACATGCACCTGGGGATAGGTTGATTGGCAACACTAAATTGGCCCTAGTGTGTGAATGTGAGTGTGAAAGTTGTCTTGTCTTTCTGTGTTGGCCCTGCGATGAGGTGGCGACTTGTCCAGGGTGTACCCCGCCTTCCGCCCGATTGTAGCTGAGATAGGCGCCAGCGCCCCCCGCGACCCCGAAAGGGAATAAGCGGTAGAAATGGATGTACTATACTGTGCAATCTACTAATAAAAGTTTCAATCAATACAAAAAACAACACACGGCATGCTAGCAACGACTGGGCTATGATAGACTGACCATAACTCCTCTTTTCACCGGATATGTCCTCTTTGCGTAGCTGTCCAGGTGGAGTTTCTTAAATGCCTCGAATGTTCGGCATTTTGAGTTATGGTTGCGGGTATTTTCAATGTGCGTTCAGGGTTAAGAAGGGATTAAAAACAAAAAAAAAAAGTGCTGCACGCAGCTACATTCGTGAGGGAGGGGTGGAGACAGAGAGAGCGAGAGAGGTATGATAAACGCGCATGCGTCGCCAGGCTCTGCTTTTTAGCCATAGATTTATCAGAATTTATTCTTATCTATAGCAGGGGTGTCAAAAGTGTACCCCTGAGGCCATTTGCGACCCGCAGCTAATGTTTTAAAGGCCCACGGCACATTCTAAAAATACTAATAAAATAAACAAAAACATAAACAAAAGTGAAATAAAAAAGCTTAAAGGCTAAGAGTAAATTAGAAAAAGTTGCAACGTAGGCTAATAAATCAAAGCTGTTTTTTATTTTTCAAACTGTCATTGCTCAAAACAATATTGAATCAAAATCAACTTTATTATGAATTATTGACCTATCCAAGTTTCGGATTACTTCACATCAAATATTCCACAAAAAAATATATTTTTGGTGGAAGATTTAGCAAATTTGTTAAATAAATAATCAAAAAATTTACATTTTTTTGTTTTCTTACTGTACCGAAAATGAACCGAACCGTGACCTCTGAACCGAGGTACGTACCGAACCGAAATTTACACCCCTAATGCATAAAACATGATACATCAGAATTTCCAGTTTCTCTATTCAGCATATTGGAAAATGAGTAGGAAGAATCAGAGCTTATTTAATACTGCCCCTTTTCCTTTACATAGCAGTTGCTAAAACTTTTGTTCACATCCTGTTCTCAATTTTTTCACAACATACTCCATAAGTAATAACAAAAAAAATTATAATACTTGGTGAATTAAGTTATATTTTATACGGTGAGATGAGTAAGATTATCTTGAAAATTAATGGATGGATGAGATAAATTCAGAATGTTTATCATGGTTCTTCTTTGTACTTTGTAAACACTTTAAGTTTGAAGAGTTTCTTGAAGTGGATCATATTAGTACATTGTTTGATTTCTTTGCTTAATCCATTCCGTGATTTAATTCCACATACAGATATACTGAAGGTCTTATGTGTTGTACGTGCGTAAAATGTTTTAAATTACTTTTTTCTCTAAGATTATATTTCTCATTTGTTGACAAACATTTTTGTATATTCTTGGGTAGCAGATTATAGTTTGCTTTGTGTATAATTTTAGCGTCTATAATAACAGTATTGTTAATGCTAATAATTGGCTAATATTTAAGTCACAAAATGTAAATGGAGTATTGTTGGCACTTTTTGGATAGTAATTATTGGGTTTTATGGTCAGAATAGACGTAATGAAGTCATGGCTCCCATTGCCTCAATTGTAAGCAGACCTTTATTTACGACTTAGAATGCGTTTAGAAAAAAGAGACATATTTCTTCTTGTCTTACATAAGTTCTGTGAATTATAGGCAAAATTTACCCCAAAAAGGGCAGTTTTCCTTTAAGGAGCCAAATTCTCTCCACATGGGTGAGGTATTGATATTTTACTTTGGATTTTAGGTGTAATAAAAACATTTTTGGACGTTTTTTCCAATCAAATACCCCCAAAAACTTATTGTTATTAGACTGTAACAGCAACAAAATTAAAATAAGTTATATTTGCACATTTTATCTGGATCTTTACCACAGTTGCATTTGTTCTTGCTTTGTTGTGTATTTTTGTGTGAAAATCTGCTAAATGGTTGGAAGGTTATATTGTTTGATTGTTACAGATAACAGACTAGAGGACCTTCAAGATAAATACAACCAGGAAGTGGAAGAAAGAAAAAGGCTAGAGAGTGAACTCAAAATTCTGCAAGTCAAAGTGAGTATTTTTCTTTGAGATTGTGGATATGCCTGTAACGTCTAAGTACTTGCTGTTAAATTTGCTGCTAATGTTTCTCCAGCTGTTAAATCAGTCGTCTGCCAGCGTGAGCCACAAAGACATCGCTGCTCGGCTAGCGGGATCCTCCATATTTCCTTGGCAACAGCAAAATCGCCAGTCTCAGGATGCTACGGAAACGCCTCTGAAGAGGCGGGCCACATCTCTGTGGGACACCCACGAGGAGACACCCATCAAACCCAGCCAGCGGATGAGCTGCGCCAGACCAGCGCCTAGTCCGGGGGGATCACAACAGATGGAGCAACTGAAGAACCTCAACCAAGGTACTTTATTTATACTACAACATTAGGTACACCGGCATAGTGTAATTAATGGACATCCAATACAAATGTCATTTGGTTAGCTATTTTGTTCTATGAGACACATGCAAAATACAGTGGTACCTTACCTAATGTATTAGTGTCCAAACGTAAGTGGACATAACCTTGTTTTCCAATCATGGTAAGCAAGATAGTACATGTGAAGGACAGTGCTGAAAAGAAGAAGCAGATTATATTCATATAATAAAAAATGTAATTATTTCAAAACATGACCGAGCGTATCGGTAACTGGACGAAGCAATTCGATTGAGCACTGCCTTTTCCGCACCATGTTGAAGCAGAATGAGTCCAACCCCAGGCCAAGAATGTTAAATATTATCGAAATGGTTTTGACATTTTCCATCAAAATATGGAGAAGTTGCTGTTGGTGTATTTGACAGAGTAGCAGCTCAAAGACTAAAACCTTAGAAAACCACTCTCAAAAGTAAATGTTATACTAGGGCTGGGCGATATGGCCCTTTTTAAATATCGCAATACACAATATATATCTCAATATTTTGCCTTAGCCTCGAATTAACACTTGATACATATAATCACAGCAGTATTATGATTCTGTGTCTACATTAAAACATTCTTGTTCATACCGCATTAATATATGCTCGTTTTAAACATTCATGCAGAGAAGGAAATCACAACTAAGTCAATTGACCAAAACTGTATTTATTAAAGTTATTAGCAGGTGACTTTTCAAATGATTCTACATATTAGCAGTAATGCTACTTTTGGTAGCAACACTTGTGCCCCACACTTGACAAATTAAAATTGTCTATTAGACATCTTCCCGCTTGAAGCCAAACCACCGCCAGACGATGGACCCCCTGCGGTTTTTCTTGGGAATTAATTTTTCCTTAATTCGCACCTTCTTTCTCTCGTATTACCACTCGCACGGCTGCGCTAGCATCACAACTAATGTTACCCAGTATGCTCCCTCTGCTCAGTTAGGGCGTATACGTATGTGACGTATGACATGACAGTATGTGACGTGTGTAAGTTTGTGCGCTTGCTGTCTGTGAGAAGGAGACACAAGAAGGAGTCGGAAGAGCCTGTAGTGCAATGCCTGCAGCTAATACTCGAATATGACGATATAGTCATTTTGTATATCGCACGGAGACAAACCGCGATATATCGATATATCGCCCAGCCCTATGTTATTCATTATCACATTACTGCTTAAAACTACTTTAGATTTTAGTATAACACGCTATTGTATTGTTGGTGTACAATAGTAATTAATGTATTTGTTATTTTTTTTTCTTTTTTAAAGGCATGTTAAAATTGTGCTGTTTTAGGAAGCCAAGCACACTCTGATTTATATTAATTCTAAATCTGGGACATGTTTTGAGTACTACTGTATTAGAAAACAAAATGAAATTATACTAGTGCACTGGTTCAAATAAATTTATTTCCCACTTTGAAAAAAAACTGAATAACATCAATGCCTTGGATGTATAGTGCGAGCATTTCAGTCGCATTTGCTACTGAAAATAGGTGATTATTGTGCGATTATTTGGGGGAAAAAGAACAGCACAGGTGACAGATTTTACCCTTGTATCAGCGTTTTGCGCCTAAAATAAATCCTTCCAAATTTGATCGAAATAGAGTTAAATTTTTGCCCATCTTAAAATTTACTTTAACCATAACCAAATGGGCAGGTGATTGACGCTGAATTGTCACTGATGGCTCTGTGCGAGCTCGCAGCTGTGTGTGTGTCCCTGCCTCCTGTGCCATGCACAGAGGAGAACAGGGCTGTGAGTGAGCTCCAACTTTTCCAACATGAAAACAAGGTCTGAGTTGGACGAAATGGAGGAACAACAAATCAATGATTGAAGTGACACACTTGCAATCTGGACAATACCCTTTGTTGACAAGAACATACAACCATGGAAGCACATTCAATCTATTTATTAAGCAGAGGTAACAAAAACCAGGGAAAGATTTAAAAGCGCTGCGGTCGGAGCCAACGAAAAGCCACTGCGAGCTTGCTAAGCTTACATAAACAGCTCATACTCAGACTCGCTGACATCACACATCACTAGGCAACAGGCACCGCCTTATAAAAGGCATGCACCCATTGCTATCATACTGTATATCCATCCATATGAAACTTATGTCAGCTGCATTATGCCAGATATTTAAAGTTTGTTTTTTAAGTAACACATTAATTACTTTATTAAAGAGTAATTCCGTTCGTAATTGAATTACATTTTTGGTAAAATAACTACAATGAATTAATTGTTAAAAGTAATTTTCAGAACACAGCCTGTCACATAGCATCAAGAAGCAGTTGGCAGGTTTGTGTTCCTGGCCAACATCTTTGTGAGTATACTGTATCTTATAATAATGTCTTCTAGTTAAAACACCATTGTTAAAGTTATAATATTTTCATTTTGCTGCTGATTTTTAAACATGTCCTCTTAAACCAGGGCACTTTATTTTACATTTAGTTTTTTTGTGTTTTTGTTAGCTGAAGAATTGAGCATAGCTAAATGTTTTTTTTAAAGAAGGTTGGAGATTATATTAGATTTTTTAAATAATTTTTCCAAGGCCTTTTAATTTTTCTTATCTCAAAACACTTCTGAAGTTGGGATCCTATTATACAAAACCTACATTTCTTTCTTGTTGGTACCTGACTTTGTGTATTTGGGATCCCCCATCAGTCCTAGTCTGAGCCTAATCTATAAAATTCGCTACACCTCCCTGATACCGAAGTACATGTCAAACTACTTCCTTAACGTAAATGACCGCCATAACCACAACCCCAGGGGGAGCTCCACAAACCACGTTAAACCCAGATTCCGATCCAACAAAGGTCTTAACTCATTCTCTTTCTATGCCACATCAATGTGGAATGCACTCCCAACGGGTATAAAAGTAAGTGCATCTCTATATTCCTTCAAAACCGCTCTAAAACAACACCTCCAGGCAACTTTAACACTTTACTAATACCCACCTCCATTCACATCCCATCCCCCCGGATTATAAACAACCTAATGTAAATAATCAAATGTACTTCTAATGTATATACTGTACTTGTTCTTATGCTATCTGAACTCACTATGTTCTCTGCTGGCTGTACATATCCTACTAAAAAAGACCTACACTATTTCAATGTCCACATTTCTCTGTTGATGCAATTGTTGATGACTGAAGTATTGATATCAACCAAAGCTCCTCATCCCACCCCCCGGATTGTAAATAATGTAAATAATTCAATGTATATACTATGATGATTAACCTGTGTGATAACTGTATTATGCTGATAGTATATATTTGTACCATGAATTGATTAACGTGGACCCCGAGTTAAACAAGTTGAAAAACTTATTCGGGTGTTACCATTTAGTGGTCAATTGTACGGAATATGTACTGAACTGTGCAATCTACTAATAAAAGTACCAATCAATCAATCAATCCTTAAAACTGGAAAAGAAGGCATGGTGGAGATATATAGTTACGTCAACGGATATTTGTATCTATAGGTTAATTTATGGACCAAACTATATCGGGATATGAGTTTTGGTCCATATCGCCCAGTCCTACATTTGTGTTAGCACAGTTTAAAGGTGTTATCAGTGTTTAATTGAGTACATTTTGTCAAAAGATGGCATTGTGTTTGTATTTTGGAGGGCACATGTGTATGTTCAGTGTTAATAATGAAATTGTGACATTTAAGCCATTTCATATTGCTACAAAAAAAATTCTGTGCTACTAATTTTTTCCATTTAGTAGCACCGGTGCTACAAGTGAAAGAGCCAAGCGTACAGCATTGCACTAGGCAACAGGCACCACCTTTTATAAAGCACACACACCACCTACTCAGTGGCCTAGTGGTTAGAGTGTCTGCCCTGAGATCGGTAGTTTGTGAGTTCAAACCAAAAGTCATACCAAGGACTATAAAAATGGGACCCATTGCCTCCCTGCTTGGCACTCATCATCAAGGGTTGGAATTGGGGATTAAATCACCATAAATGATTTCCGGGCGCGGCACCGTTGCTGCCCACTGCTCCCCTCACTTTCCAGGGGGTGATTAAGGGGATGGGTCAAATGCAGAGGACAAATTTCACCACACATAGTGTGTGTGTGACAATCATTGGTAAATTTGACTTTAACATAACTCATTGAAACTTATCTTAACTGCATTATGCCAGACATTTGACTTTTTTTTTTTTTTTTTTTAGTAACACATTCATTACTTTACCCAGTAATTAATTACATGTATTAAAAAGTAATTCAGTTAGTAATTAAATTACTTTTTGGTACAATAACGAGTAACTATAATCGACTTATTAAAATACATTTTCAGAACACAGCCTGTCACACAGCATCATGAAGCAGTTGGCAGGTTGGTGTTTCTACCTAAATTCTTTGTGTTTATGTCCTATAATAAGGTTTACCTATAAAAACACCATTGTTAAATGTATATTATTTTCATGTTGCTGCTGACCTTTAAACATGTCCTCTTAAACCAGACACTTGATTTTGTTAGCTGAAGAATTGAGTGTAGCTAAATGTTTGGGGATTTTTTTAAGAAGAAGATTGGAGATTGTTTGACTTTTATTATATTAATTTCAAGGCCTTTTATTTTTTCTGATCTCAAAACACCTCTTAAATTGGGACCCTATTATGCAAAACCTACTTTTCTTCCTTTTTGATACCTGTTTTTGAGTATTTGACTTTCCCGTCAATCCCGAAAATTTAGAATCAAGGTATGGTGGAGCTATTTAGTTACGCTAACGGATATTTCCATTTACGGGTTAGTTAATGGACCAGACCATATTGGGATATGAGGTTTGATCCATGTGGGCTTCACGGTGGCAGAGGGGTTAGTGCGTCTGCCTCACAATACGAAGGTCCTGCAGTCCTGGGTTCAAATCCAGGCTCGGGATCTTTCTGTGCGGAGTTTGCATGTTCTCCCCGTGAATGCGTGGGTTCCCTGCGGGTACTCCGGCTTCCTCCCACTTCCAAAGACATGCACCTGGTGATAGGTTTATTGGCAACACCAAATTGGCCCTAGTGTGAATGTGAGTGTAAATGTTGTCTGTCTATCTGTGTTGGCCCTGCGATGAGGTGGCGACTTGTCCAGGGTGTACCCCGCCTTCCGCCCGATTGTAGCTGAGATAGGCGCCAGCACCCCCCGCGACCCCGAAAGGGAATAAGCAGTAGAAAATGGATGGATGGATGGGTTTGATCCATGTGGCCCAGCCCTACACTAGTGTTACCGACAGTGGTAGTACAAACCCCGTTTCCATATGAGTTGGGAAATTGTGTTAGATGTAAATATAAACGGAATACAATGATTTGCAAACCCTTTTCAACCCATATTCAGTTGAATGCACTACAAAGACAATATATTTGATGTTCAAATAATAATTAACTTAGAATTTCATGGCTGCAACACGTGCCAAAGTACCGGTAGTTGGGAAAGGGCATGTTCACCACTGTGTTAAATCACCTTTTCTTTTAACAAGACTAAATAAACGTTTGGGAACAGGGGAAACTAATTGTTGAAGCTTTGAAAGTGGAATTCTTTCTCATTCTTGTTTTATGTAGAGCTTTAGTCGTTCAACAGTCCAAGGTCTCCGCTGTCGTATTTTACGCTTCATAATGCGCCACACATTTTTGATGGGAGACAGGTCTGGACTGCAGGTGGGCCAGGAAAGTACCCGCACTCTTTTACTACGAAACCACGCTGTTGTAACACGTGACTTGGCATTCTCTTGCAGAAATAAGCAGGGACGTCCATGATAACGTTGCTTGGATGACAACATATGTTGCTCCAAAATCTGTATGGACCATTCAGCATTAATGGTGCCTTCACAGATGTGTAAGTTACACATGCCTTGGGCAATAATACACCCCCGCACCATCACAGATGCTGGCTTTTGAACTTTGCGCCTATAACAATCCGGATGGTTATTTTTCTCTTTGTTCCGGAGGACACCACGTCCACAGTTTCCAAATATAATTTGAAATGTGGACTCGTCAGACCACAGAACACTTTTCCACTTTGCATCAGTCCATCTTAGATGAGCTCAGGCCCAGCGAAGCCAGTGGCGTTTCTTGGTGTTGTTGATAAATGGGTTTTGCTTTGCGTAGCAGAGTTTTAACTTGCACTTACAGATGTAGCGACCAACTGTAGTTACTGACAGTGGTTTTATGAAGTGTTCCCAAGCCCATGTGGTGATATCCTTTACACACTGATGTCGGTTTTTGGTTCAGTTCCGCTTGAGGGATCAAAGGTCTGTAATATCAGTGATTTCACCAGATTCTCTGAACCTTTTGATGATTTTACGGACCTTAAATGGTAAAATCCCTAAATTCCTTGCAATAGCTCGTTGAGAAATGTTGTTCTAAAACTGTTCGACAGTTTCCTTACAAATTGGTGACCCTCGGCCCATCCTTGTTTGTGAATTGCTTTGCATTTCATGGAAGCTGATTTTATACCCAATCATGGCACCCACCTGTTCCCAATTAGCCTGCACCACCTGTGGGATGTTCCAAATAAGTGATGAGTATTTCTCAACTTTATCAGTATTTATTGCCAACTTTCCCAACGTCTTTGTCACGTGTTGCTGGCATCAAATTCTAAAGTTAATGATTATTTGCAAAAAAAAAATGTTTATCAGTTTGAACATCAAATATGTTGTCTTTGTAGCATATTCAACTGATTTGCAAATCATTGTATTCCGTTTATATTTACATCTAACACAATTTCCCAACTCATATGAAAACGGGGTTTGTAGTACAGTTGAGGATTTTTTTTTGTGCTACTGTTTTTTTTTTCATTTTGTAGCACTGGTGCTATTAGTGAAAAAAAAAACATACAACCCTGTGCCTTGTAGTCAGTAATTTGATAGCCAGGGTCACTATATAGAGAAAAATTGTATTATGATTTAGGACTTGTACCAATTTTTGTTCTCCATCAAATGATCTCCTTCTACTAAATGATATACTTTGTCAAGTGGACAATCAGTTTTTTCAAGGGATTTGAGTCCACTGTTTTTTTCAGACCTGCGTGGTCGTGTGTCAGAACTGGAAAGGAGTCTTTCCAGTCATGAAAGAGAGATCTCCAGCCAGGCCTCCAAGCTACAGGACCTACAAGTTCAGCTGACCCAAGCCCGTAAAGATCTGAATGAAAGGGACAGAGACTTGGCTAAAACCGGCCACGACCTGCGTCAGAGCACAGACAGGCATCAGCAGCTTGAGGTCAAGGTATGACATCTGCTTACAAATTGTCTATATTAGTGGTCATAACACCTTTAGTCAAAAACCAAAGCAAAATCTACCCTTGCGTCAAATGTTTTGTGTGTGTGCGCGCGTGCGCCGCTTTGTGTTGTGTTGCCTACTATTTTCCCAATTTGTGTGCGTTTTTTTTTTATAATAACAAACGAGTCACGCACCACAGATGTAGAAGCTAACTGTTTATGGCCACTATATTTTTAGTATTGTAGTACTGTAAATTTGTTTATCTTAAAGTCGCATATGGGGTGCGAGTCACATGGTTGTCTTACGTCAGCGGCGGAAGTAGTAAAATCAGCTATTCACCTATCGGGTATTTTTAAAACAAAGTTTTAATTAGAGCACCAAGGCAAGTTAGAAGGGCACCTAGGCAAACATTATTTTTCTTTCGAGGCAGGGGCTCCAAAGCATATATATATATAAACATTTTATTATTATTATAAACATCAGCTTTTTGTCATTACATGATGCTTTTATATCTATTTTTACATTTTGATAACGGGAGGTATTTTTTAAAATTCTTTTAAAGTTATGTACATTTATATGTACATGTAGATCCTGTATCGGGACAGATCCATTAAGAGTGCGTCCGTCTCCAATATTGTCCACACATGTCGCCATCTAAACACAGTAGTGCGCTCTTAAACTCATGGCGCGAAGCGAGGGAAAATTATACCGTTAAACCAAGCGTTTGGCTCCGTTTACTCTGAAGGGAAATCTCCCGAGCAAAGTCTGTGTCTTTAGTCCGCCATGATTATCAAGCCAAACGACGCTAGTGTGCATGCGCCTGGCTTTGTGTTGTCCTGAAATGCATTAATAAATGAAGTTTTTACGGTAATTAAAAAATTAGACAGTATTACTAACCATCTGGAATTTTATCGCAAATGATCATAATACAGTTTACTGTTACATCAATCGTCCATTAACAAGTAAAAAGTCAAGGGCGGTCACGGCATGTTCTTGCCGCAAATGTTGGTCATTTTTCGAGGCTTTTGCTGCAGTTGCAATGGTTAAATTTGAGCCCTGTAAATCAACACAAAATCTGGACTTTGGGACAATGTTTACAAAATGTAGTATTGGGCGTCAGCTTTCTTTCGCAGCTGAGCAATGATGGTCGAGGTTTAGGGAAGAGTTGTTTGATTGTAGATGCTACAAAATGTCAGATTTGTTGCAACAGTCAGCCTTAATGCATTGTTGCAGTGCCATGATTGGGGTGTTAGCTGTGTCGAGAGCTGCAGGACGAGAGGCTGTAAAGAGAGAGAGACGAGGTGTGCGGGCGTGTTCAGGGGTTAAATTGCGTGCCTGTTGGCAGTCTCTTGGTCACTCTCTGGATAGGGGTGTTACTCTTATTAATACATAATTATGTTTGTAATATTTTCGCAATCGACTGGTAGGCTCCCACAGATTGAGTGGTCGATTGCAATCGACAAGTTGGCGACCCCTGGTCTACTGTACATACTCATTATATGACCTGGAGCAGGAAGGTGTGACAAACTAGTCTTCAATGTTTGTTTTTTCTCCCCCATTCAGT